>NC_090410.1:18594711-18779712 GCF_036365525.1 Heterodontus francisci | reverse complement strand
GAAAAGTCTAAGAGGAGGCCTGATAGAGGTCTACAAAATTATGAAGGATAGGAGGGATGCAAAAAAAAGTGCTTTCACTTGTGGGCAAGACCAGAATAAGAGGGTATAAATACAAGATTGTCACTAACAGATCAAATAAAGAATTTAGAAGGAATTTCTCTACACAAAGAATGATAAGAATGTGTAAGTCACGGAGTGATTGCAGCAGATAGCAACTGATTCAATTAAGGGGTCATCTGATGCACATTTAAGGGAGTAGGGAATGGAACAATCCGAGGGCAGGGTTTGAGGAGGTAATTTTAGAGTGGGGAGGAAGCCCATATGACATATAAACACCAGCACAGACCAGATAGTTTGAATGTGGTGTGCAGTTTATCCTAGCAAATCTTAGAAAACCTTCTAAAATTCAGTTCACTAACATACAGTACAATCAAACTGAAGAAACTCATGCATATTCTGCTACAGATTAACTCACCAACTAGATTTTCTGTATCTGTGATGAACAGGAGCACATAATTTTAGATTTTGTCCTTCCAAACTTGAGCTATATTTAAAGGAGGGGATTCTGAGGTGCATGGCATTCGTGAAATATAACCAACTCTATTCTAAAAGCACTCCAGAAATGTTTCAGAGCAGGAAAATGAAGATATTTGGTGGTGGAAGTGCAGGGGGAGAGAAATAGAAAGAGATTAAAGCGCAGGTAAAGAGATGGATTTTTAGAAGGGTATTAAGGTGAAGGGGCTTTATTGGTAGAATTCCAGAGGGCAAGGACATAAAGACTGACCTCTGATGATGGGACAGATAGAGCAGTGAGCAAGCAGTAATCTGGAGTTGAGGAGCAGAGGGCGCCAAGTGACAATGTAAAGCTGGAGAGGATTTTGTCAGACAGCGAGTGATGAGACAATGCCAGTATTTGAAGATGGGAATAGAGGATCTCGTTCATTCACTGTGGCGCAGTGAACCAGATGATCATGGAAATACGCCGAGTTGACGAATGTGGAGAACTTTGTGCGGACAGGAGACTGATTAGTGAGTTTTTAAATCAGTTGTGTTTTGTAAGGATGCAGACAGTAAGTTCAGGTCAGTCCTTGAGATGATGTAGACATGGACTCGGATTTCAAAGTGGTGGAGAAGAGGTAGGGAGGGCGCAGGTAGGAAATGTTGCAGAAGCAGAAGAATGAGGCCTTGGCAGCAGCTGAGACAAATTAAAAAGGTAAGTCTAGAGTTGAACAGGCATCAAAATATTGCAGTTCACAAAAGCAGCTCGAGAGCTTGATGGTGTTCATGATACATGAAGTAAGTGCTGACAAGAACTTAAAAAAGGATGGCTCTGTTTTTGTTGTTGAGCTGAAAGCAATTTGGGCTCTTCACAATGTAACTTTATCAACTTGCGCAGGTTGCTGAGGCCAAATCACATGTCACACCACTATCAAATATGGCAAATCATGGAATTTTTGGGAAGTGATTTTAGAAGACCACAAGTTCTAATATCACATGTTAAAATAACTTTAATTTAAAATAGAAACAGAAAATGCTGGATATGTTCACAGGTCTGGCAGCATCTGTGTGGAGAGAGAAACAGAGCTAATATTTTGGGTCGGTGACCTTCATCGATCTGAAACGTTAACTCTGTTTCTCTCTCCACAATGCTGCCTGACCTGCTGAGTATTTCCAGCAATTTTTGTTTTTAATTTCAGATTTTCAACATCTGTAGTATTTTGCTTTTGTAAACTTTTAATTGAAGTCTTCTTTGTCTTCTTTGGGCCTCCTTATCTCGAGAGACAATGGATACGCGCCGGCGCATGCCTGGGCAAATTTATGGAGGTTGAGAGTTGCCCAGTCGTCAAAACCCCCCTCTCGGCCTTTCTGGTGGGGTCCAAAGGAGTGCAGGACACGACGTTTGGCACCAGTATGGCTGCAGGAACTGCCGGAAACATGCCAAAGGTGACACATGACCGCCTACGAGGTTCCGCTCCGGATTTTCTGTTAGGGTTTACTCCCTTAGCCTTGGTCTCTCCCGAGACGCCCACAAGGCAGTGGGGTTGTTGGGGCCCCTACACAGGTGTAGGATGGTGCCGGTGGGAGGAGGGGATGCAAGGGGGAGGGGTAGAGTGAGGAGGGGGGGGGTGCAGGGGAAGGGGGTGCGGGGTGAAGATGGTAGCTTGTATATAATACTGACACTATTTACATTTCTTACAAAATTATTTTGTCTAGCTCACGTCAATCACATTATACTTTGCAGCAGATGCAAAACATTCTTAAATAGAGCAACACTGGTAGTGATCTGGAACCTGAAACTTTTAAATTATTTGTTGACCTCGAATTGAGCAATTTAGAAATAGTTATTAACTGAAATCACTCAGAGTATTCTAGTATTAGCCTTAAAGTGATACATTAGGTTAGCAGCTAAACATTATATTCCCTAGAGTTTAGAAACATATAAAACTCTTCAATGCCTTGACAGGGTAAATGCTGGAAGGATGTTTCCCCAGCCTGGGGAGTCTAGAACTTGGGTCATAGTCTCAGAATAATGGGTCAGCCATTTAGGACTGAGATGAGGAAAAATTTCTTCACTCAAAAAGGTTGTGAACTTTTGGAATTCTCTACCAGAGTGCTGAGGACACTCAATCGTTGAGAATATTCAAGTCTGAGACTAACAGATTTTTGGATACTAAGGAAATTAAGGGATATTGGGGACAGTGCAGGAAGGTGGAGCTGAAGTTGAAAACCATGATCTTATTGAATGGTGGAGCAGGCTCAAAGACAAATGGCCTACTTCTGCTCCTATTTCTTAGGTTATGTTCTTATTACATCTGTACTTGAGACCACAATTCATAAACACTACCATAGGAACTCTGCCATTTCCTTGAGGTATTTATGGAGTTAATCAATACAGCAGCATCAGTGTGTCCCAAAGGTTCATAAATAAAAAGACTTGCAATTATATAACGCCTTTCACGACCACAGAATGTCCCAAACAGCCAATTAAGTCCTTTTGAAGTGTCATCACTGTTGCAGTGTAGGAAATGCGGCAGTCAATTTGCCTAAGCAAGCTCCCACAAAAAGCATTGTGATCATAACCAGATAATCTGTTTTGTGATGTTGATTGAAAGATAAATATTGGCCAGGACACCAGGGATAACGTCCTTGCTCTTCTTCAAAAATAATGTCGTAGGATCCTTTATGTCCACTTGAGGCAACAGACGGACCCTTGGTTTAAACATCTCATCTGAAAGACAGCACCTCTGACAGTGCAGCCCTCCCTCAGTACTGCACTGTCGTGTCGGCCTAGGTTTTTGTGCTTAGTCAGGGAGTAGGACTGGAATCCACAACCTTCTAACTTAGAGGCAAGAGTGCTACCACTGAGTGACAGCTGACAGAATTCAAGAGTTCAACTCCAGTTACACATACAATATGCAGCAAGACCTGGACAATATCCAGGTTTGGGCTGATAAGTGGCAAGTAACGTTTACGCCACACAAGTGCCAGGCAATGACGATCTCAAACAAGAGAGAATCTAACCATCTCTCCTTGACATTCAATGGCAATACGATCGCTGAATCTCCCGCTATTAACATCCTGGGGGGTTACCATTGACCAGAAACTGAACTGGACCAGCCATATAAGTACAGTGGTTACAAGAGCAGGCTAGAGGCTAGGAATCCTGCAGCAACTAACTCACCTCCTGACTCCCCAAAGCCTGTCCACCACCTACAAGGCACAAGTCAGGAGCGTGATGGAATACTCTCCACTTGCCTGGATGGGTGCAGCTCCAACAACACTCAAGAAGCTCGACACCATCCAGGACAAAGCAGTCCACTTGACTGGCACCCCAGACATATTCAGTCGAGAATAGTAAGCACTTAATTTTCCCCAAATACAAAGTAACCAGAGAACAACACGACTGTACAGATCTGCACAATCTCAAGTACCTCATTTTCCTCTTGCTCCTCTGCCTCACTGCTGCGGGAACTCTCATCATCGGTGAAGTTGCTACCATCACTGTCAGACATCCTGTGGACTCACTGAAAAGCTAAAGTGGAAAGGAGAACAAAAATAAGACATAGGATGTATGGAAATTCCTATTAAGATGCTTCTGTGGCTTTATATGCAGTATTTCACTTGAGCCGGAGTGTACAAATTAAATTCAGATTTAAAAACTAGAAGTTTAAGACTCTTTTAAACAGTGTGCACCTGAGCAGCACACAAGCACAAAATGTACACGTTAGATTACTTATAAACAGAGACTCTGGATTGACACAAATTAGACTCAACAAGGAGTATTCAAGGACACGAGAGAGAAACAGAACTAACATTTCAGGTTGATGACTTTTCATCAGAACTGACAATTTGATTTGTCTGATCTCCCAGCTGAGATATAAAGGCTTCTGAATCTGCTCAGTGTACACGTGAATGGCACATCACATTTCTTAAAGAACTAGTTAAACCCTTGTGGGGTTGGGCACAAACATCAAAAGTAATTAATTGGTTTTGAGATGCTCTGAGGATGTGTTGCAGTGCTCTTGTAGAATAAGAGCCGAATGGGAAAGAGGAGTAAAGGGATCTGGGGGGTACAGATACATGAATCACTAAAAGTAGTAGCACAGTTTAATAAAATCATAACAAAAGTAAACAAAGTTTATTTCGAAAGGGATAGAATTGAAAAGCAGAGAAGTTATGTTAAACTTGTACAGAACCTTGATAACACCACACTTGGGAGTACTGTGCAGTTCTGGCCTCCGTATTATAAAAAAGGACAGAGGTACTTGAGAAGATGCAAGAAAAGATTTAGAGGGATGATTATACCCATCAGGAACGGCTGAATACACTGGGGCTCTTTTCCCTAGAAAAAGTAAAGGCTGAGGGTTGACCCGATAGAGGATTTAACATTATGAAAGGATTTGATAGGATAGACGTAGAGATGTTTCCAACTGTGGGGAGTCCAAAACTTGAGGCCATAAATATAAGAATCACTACTAAATCCAATAAGGAAATCAGGAGAATTTTTTTTACCCAGACAGTGGTTAGAATGTGGAACTCACTATAATGAGATATATTTGGGGCAAATAGCCTAGATGCATTTAAGGGGGAGCTAGATAAAAAAAAACGAGGGGAAAAAAATAGCATATGTTGATAGGATTAGATGAAGGAGGGTGGGAGGAGGCTTACAGCATGCAGCAGTTGGGCTGAATGGCCTGTTTCTATGCTGTGCATTGTTTGTAATTCTATGTAACATATGAAATTGAAAGTTATTTCCTTTTATTTTAGTGCAAGCGTCTGACATTTAAAAAGTTACACGATTGTTTAAAGAGATGGTTGCAAAAGATTACTGACATTCAAAAAGTTATGTGATCACTATTGACCAGCTTCTGAAAAAGTAACATAACTATTGGAATCGCTGTATGATTAATTCCTGGCCCATGAAATTGCTCAAAAGTAGCACATACATATCAGAATACAAACATACGAACATACAGACAAACTAGGGACAGCAGTAGACCATTCAGCCTGTCGAGCCTGCCCCACCATTCTTTAAAATCATGGCTGATCTGTTTGTGGACTCAGCTCCACCTTCCTGCCTGCCCCGGATATCCTCGGACTCCATTGTTTAAAGAATCTGTCTATCTCTGCCTTAAAAACATTCAATGACCGTGCCTCTACCACTCTCTGGGGAACAGAGTTCCACAGACTCACAACCCTGAGAAAAAAAATTCTCATCTATCTTAAATGGGAGATCCCATATTTTTAAACTGTGCCCCCTAGTCTCTCCCACAAGGGGAAGCATCCTTCCAACATCCACCCTGTCAAGTCCCCTCAGGATCTTCTATGTTTCAGTAAGATCACCTCTCATCCTTCTAAACTCCAATGAATACAGACCCAACTTGTCCAACCTTCCCTAAGATAACCCTCTCACCCCTGGAATCAGTCAAATGAACCTTCTTTGAACTGCTTCCAATGCAATTATATTCTTTATGTAAATGTACACAACATTCTAGATGTGGTCTCGCCAATGCCCTGTACAACTGCAGCAAAACATCTCTACTTTTATACTTCATTCCCCTTGCAATAAACAACAACATTTCATTTGCCTTCATAATCACTTGCTGCATACTAACTTTTTGTGTTTCGTGTACTAGAACACCCAGATTCCTCTCCATCTCAGAGTTCTGCAATCTCTCTCCATTTGAATAATATGTTGCTTTTCTATTTTACTTGCCAAAGTGGACAAGTTCACACTTTCCCACATTATACTCCATCTGCCAAATCTTTACCTACTCATGTAACCTATGCAGTCCCTTTGCAGACTCATGTCCTCTTTACAACTTACTCTCCTAGCTATCTTTGTGTCATTAACAAATTTAGCAACCATCCATTCTGTCCCTTCAATCAAGGCATTGATATAGATTGCAAATTGTTGAGGCCCTAGCACTGATCCCTGTCGCACTCCACTAGTTACACATTGCCAACCTGAAAATTACCTATTTATGCCAACTCTGTTTCCTGTTAGCTAACTAATCCTCTATCTATGCTAATATGTTACCCCTATGCCATGGGCTATTTTGTTTAGTGGCACCTTGTCAAATGCCTTCTGGAAATCCAAGTGCACCACATCCATACATTCCCCTTTATCCATGTTGCTTGTTACTTCCTCAAAGAACTCTGATAAATTAGTCAAACATGATTTCCCTTTCATAAAACCATGCTGACTCTGCCTGATTGCATTGAGATTTTCCAAATGACCTGCTATAATCTCCTTAATAATAGATTCTAGCATTTTAACACACTCTGATGACAATCTGCAAGGTCAAATTGATTCAATTGGTTCATCACAGAAAACAGTTCACTGTACTGGGGAAATATAAGCACTGGATTTATAATTTAATTATTCATTTAGTTTGCCTATGTAAATGACATTCTTGTAATTGAGATATATTGGTCAATGTGACATTTCTCCACCCATTGGAAAGTGCAGTAGGCAATCTGTATTATTTTCAGTGCATAGCGGTATAAGGGTGTATAATTTGCCTTGTGGCACACAATCCCATATACTTCTTAAATATGGTGAATTCCCATTCATGGAAGTTGACTTTTGGAGTGAGCACAAAGCAAGTATTGGCATGGAGCCTCAAATGTGAGGAAGAGATTTCTGTTTAAAAAACAGTGGTTGAAAATTCACTTGGTCCATTCGTCTGGATGTTTTACATTGATTGAACCGGTCTGATGTCAGGTTCTACAGTAAATATTACAATAAGGATGCAGCAATTCTTTTGAAAACCTCATGACCTGAATTTAAGCATTTTCTCTAAAATTCTCCCATTTTGCAAAAATTGCAGGTTAAATACAGTGTATTTTGGCCTAGTACAGAACACAAGTTCCAAACTAAATATAATAGCATTCTCTATGGTGGTCACTGACCAGCCTGCGATATCTGAGTTCAGTCTATCGTTAGTGCCGTATTTGTCCAATCCTCTAGTCTCATCAGAATATCCTTCCAAGCCCGAGTGGTTCTGGGTGCTGGGGTAAGCATGCGGCAAATTTGTTCAGTCGCTTCTGTATATCACCCTGGACATGATAAAATAATACAGCACAGAAGGAGGCCTTTTGGCCTCCACTCCCTTGCTCTTTCACCATAGCCATGCAAATTTCTCCTTTTCAAATATATATCCAATTCCCTTCTGAAAATTATGCTTCCACCATCCTTTCAAGCAGAGCATTCCAGATTACAACTTGTTGCGTTAAAAATAATTTCACCTCACCTCTGGTTCTTTCGCCAATTACCTTAAATCTGTGTCATTTGACCGCCTGCCACTGGAAACAGTTTCTCCTTATTTACTCTATCAAAACCTTTCAAAATTTTGAGCACCTCTATTAAATCTCCCCTTAGCCTTCACTGCTCCAAGAAGAACAACTACAGCTTCTCTCATCTCTCCATAAAACTGAAATCCCACAACCCAGGTACCATTCAAGCAAATATTTTTTTTAAGAACAGCCTCATTAAGTTGCCCTGTCACCTTTAAAGATCTGTGCACATACACCCCCATGTCTCTGTTCCTGCACCCCTTTTAAAATTCTAACAGTTAGGGTTCTAAATTTCACAGTCCATTAGATTGGGCAAAAAGCATCTTAGAAGCTACATGCAACTCTTCTGCAGCTTTGTTTAGGAGCTCTGTTCATTTACTTACTGTCCATAGCAGGGGTGCAAGAAGAATTTTGGCTGTTTATTGACAAATTATTTTTAGGAATAAGAATTAATGGGTTTCTTAACCAATCCCTAATTTCCTCCCCAAATGCAATATGTTATTTGCAACATATGTAACTGCAATATTGAGTCATGTTTTTAATTTCAATATACACTGCTGGTAGGCTGTACCAAATTAAAACTCTTATGAAAATGCTTCTTAAAGAATTACTTTGTGGGAGGAGCTAGTCAAGACTTTTCAATTATATTGCAGGAGTTAATTTAAATTTTTCTCGCATGTACAGCAACACCTGGAATGTATAATTTTGTATGCAAAATAAAAATAAATACATGTCAACCTAGAAACCCTAAATTACTCAAAATAGATCTAAGAGAAGTTCTTTGATATAAAATACAAGAGAAGAAAAGAGGATTACAAAAGGAATTCAAGTAAGGGATTGAGGAAATGATGAACTAGGAAGCAGTGAGGGAATTGGAGAGACATCAGGAGAGAATGATTGAAACTGAAGAAATGGGTGAATCAGAGGCAGAAGAAATAAGAAAATAAGAACATTTAAAGTAATCAGAAACAAATATGCAAGAGATTACAATGGTTGGGTCGGTTTCAAAAACTGTTGCTTGACATCCTTGGAACTTATCAGTCACCTTATTTTGTAGTACAGGTATATCAAATACAATTTATCGCCGGCTACCAAGATTTGGATGTTTGGCCTTCTAGCCTTGAATCAAAGAATAATCATAAAATTATACAGCACAGAAGGAGGCCATTCAGCCCACTATGTCCATGCCAGCTCCCTGCAAGAGCAATTCAACTAGTCCCAACTCCTATTCTTCCCCCATATTCCTGCAAATGTTTCTTTTAAGAAAGTTACTATCGAATCCAAGCCCACCCCCTTTCAGGCCGTGTTTTCCAGATCATAACTTACTGCATGAAAAGATTCTGCTCATTTGCCCTCTGGGTCTTTTGCCAATTATCTTAAATATGCATCCTCTGTTTACAGACTCTCCTGCCACTGAAAACAGTTTCGCCCTATCTTCCCCATTAAGTTGCAACTTTGAAGACCACTATTAAATCTCAACTTAATCTTTATTGCTCCAAGAACAATCCCACATAACTGAAGTTTCTCATCGCTGGTCATCATTCAAGCAAATGTCCTCTGTACCACCCCCAAGGCCTTGACATCATTAACTAGTATTAGAAAGCTCCAACTCACTTCCCTGCATGTTCAACATTCTTTCATACATGCACCTAATTACTTCAAAATGGCATCAAAAAATGCAACAATCACACATGAACAGCTACCCCTCAGTGACATCACCTAAAAACACAGCATCAATTTCCACATGTACACTGATGACACCCAGCTCTACCGCACCACCATCTCCCTCAAACTCTCCACTGTCTCTAATTATCAGACTGCTTGTCCAACATCCAGTATTGGACGAGCAGAAATTTCCTCCAGTTAATTATTAGGAGGATTGAAGCCATTGTCTTCTGTCCCTGCCACAAACTCCCTTCCCTAGTCACTGACTCCATCCCTCTCCTTGGCAATCTTGTGACGCTGAACCAGACTGCTCACAACCTTAGTGTTATATTTGACCCCGAGATGAGTTTCCGGCCACATGTCCACACCATAACTAAGACCGTCTAGTTCCACCTCCGTAACATCACCCAACTCTGCCCCTGCCTCAGTTCATTTGTTGCTAAAACCATCACACATGCTTTTCTACTTCTAGACTTGACTATTGAGTCTTGACTAGACTCACACATTCTACCTCCATCATCTTAAGGTCATTCAAATCTCTGCTGCCTGTGTCCTAACTCACACCAAATCCCATTCATCCATCACCCATGTTCACTGATCTAAATTGACTCCTGGTTAATTAACGCCTTGATTTTAAAATTCTCATCCTGGTTTTCAAATCCCTCCAATGTCTGGCCCCTCCCTATCTCTGTAATCTCCTCCAACTCCACAACCCTCCAAGACATCTGTGCTCTTCCAGTTCTGGCCTCTTGAGTATTCCAATTTTGATCGTTCCACCATTGATGCTTGTGGCTTCAGCTGTCAAGACCCTAAGCTCTGGAATTCCCTTTCTAAACCTCTCCACCTCTCTTTCCTCATTTAAGATGGTCCTTAAAATCTACCTCTTTGACTAAGCTTTTGGTTATCTTTAATATTTCATGTGGTTTGGTGTCAAATTTTGCTTTATAATGCTCCTGTGAAGTACTTTGGGATATTTTATTTTGTTAAAGGCACTATACAACTCCAAGTTGTTCTCTTAATACTGCTTGTGGTAGTGAGTTTCACATTCACATTGGATTTACTGATGACTCTCATATTTATGAGCCCTAATTTTGGTCGCCCTACAACTGGAAACATCTTCGCTACATCAACCCTACCGAACCCCTTCATAATTTTAAAGACCACTATTAGGACATCCTTCAGCCTTCTCTTTTCTGGAGAAAAAAGCCCCAGCCTGTTCAGCCTTTCCTAATAGGTATAACCTCTCAGTTATGGTATCATCCTTGTAAATCTTTTTTTGCACCTTCACCAATGACTATATCTTTTCCATAGCAGGGACCAGAATTGTTCACAGTACTCCAAGTGTGGTCTTACCATGTTTAAATACAAGTTTAACATAACTTCACTGCTTTTCAAATCTACCCCTCTAAAAACGAATCCCTGGTCTGCTTTTCTTTTCAAATGGCATTAACCAGCGTTGCTACTTTGAGCGATCTGTGTACCTGTACTGCAGATCCTTTTGCTCTTCTATCCCGTTTAAACCTCATTTCCAAGGAGCTTCCTTATTTTTCCTACCAAAATGTAACACCTGACACTTACCTATATTTTAATTAACTTGCCAGTTACATACCCATTCTGAAAGTTTACTTTGTCATCTTGTATTCTGTCAGTGTTCCTCAGTATTAACTATATCACTCACCCCCCCAAACAATCTGGTGTTGTCCACATATTTTGAAATTGTGCTTCTGATTTCCAGAGTCCAAATCATCATGTAAATTGTGAACAGTGGTCCAAGTGGAACACCGCTTTCCACACTTTGCTAGTTGGGAGTAGCTACCCTTAACCCCTACTGTGTTTTCTGTTCTGTAGCCAGCTTGCTATGCATTCTGCTACTCATCCTGACTGCACATGCTCTGACGAGTTTACTATACAGTACCTTATCATAGGTCTCTTCAAAATTAGCATTAAAAAAAATTCTGAACAATATGCATTGCTGCAAATACATGCCAGTCTGCAACTGATAGTGAAAGATGCATGAATTTACAGAAGATTCTTACATGAGCTCTGATGAAGGGTCACACCCGAAACATTAACATATTCCTTTTTCAGACGCTGACTTACCTGCTGTGCATTTCTGGCAAGTTATTTCACGTTCCAGAATTTCTAGTTTCTCATATTTTAAATGCAACAATATTCTTGAATCACTCAGATGCTAATCTACAGAATTCAGAATTTACCTGGTGTAATTTAAAACCAGACTTTTATACAAAAATGTTAATAACTAGGATATTTGAAATAGTCAATTGATGAGCTCTATACAGCTGTCTCTGCATTCCCCATTGACCTCAGATATGGGTTTGAATCAGCCAAAACTGATGACAATAAATATAATCTCTCTCCAATGGCTGCAAGAGTCCTACATTAAATGATCTTCACCAGTCGATTGTTTTCACTGGAACGACAGAGGTGGAGGGGCGACATGATAGAGGTTTATGAAGTTATGAGTGGCATGGACAGAGTGGATAGTCAGAAGCTTTTTCCCAGGGTGGAAGAGTCAGTTACTAGGGGACATAGGTTTAAGTTTAGAGGGGATGTGCGAGGCAAGTTCTTTACAGAGGGTTGTGAGTGCCTGGAACTTGCTGCCGGGGGAGGTGGTGGAAGCAGGTACGATAGCGACGTTTAACAGGCATCTTGACAAACACATGAATAGGATGGGAATAGAGGAATACGGTACCCGGAAGTGCAGAAGGTTTTAGTTTAGACAGGCATCAAGATCGGCGCAGGCTTGGAGGGCCGAATGGCCTGTTCCTGTGCTGTACTGTTCTTTGTTCTGTCTCATCCTAGCTCTTTATAAGCATAGCTCCAAAACAGAACTCTAGTTCTTTTAATTGATAGTAAATTGGTATTTCGCCAAAGTATTATGGTGTCATACATGGAAAGTGTCACATTGCTGCTCCAAGGTTGGGGTTGAGGCATATTGTTGGAGCAGAGTACAACAATTTGGGCTGGGTCCACAGCATATTTGAACTGGGAATGTTTAGTAGTGGAATTCTCTGACATGATTTTACTCTCTCTGTGATGCTGGCCAAAACTAGGCAAGCATTTTCTTGCCCAGCACGAGCATCCTTCAATTTAATGAATTCAAAAAACTACCAAAGGTAAACATAAATGTATTTCACAGATGCTTTCAGCAGCTTCTTTGTAAAACTTTTAAAAGTACCCAAGATAAAAAGAACCAGAGGTTCTGTCATCAAACAAACTCTGGTGTATTTATAAGGTAAGCTTTTTATTTAAAAAGTTCAGTCCGTCGGATTGCTAAGCGAACAAGTTTTGACTTTTTTTTTTTGTTTGGTTTTTCAGTAGATTTGTTGGGAATCTAGAATAGTGGGAATGGAGGTAAAGGCAGTTGTATGTTCCTCCTGCAGAATGTGGGAGGTAGGGGTCGCCAAGAGTGTCCCTGCTGACTGCATCTGCGGGAAGTGCAGCCAACTCCAGCTCCTCGAGAACCGCGTTAGGGAACTGGAGCTGGAGCTGGATGAACTTCAGATCATTCGGGAGGCGGAGGGGATTATTGACAGGAGTTATAGGAAGGCAGTCACACCTCAGGTAAAAGAAGTAGGTAGATGGGTTACCGTCAGGGGAAGGAGAGGGAACCAGCAGGCAGTGCAGGGATCCCCTGTGGCCATTTCCCTCAACAACAGGTATACCGTTTTGGATACTGTTGCGGGGGACGACTTACCAGGGGTAAGCAATGGGGTGCAGGTCTCTGGCACAGAGTCTGTCCCTGTTGCTCAGAAGGGAAAGGGGAAGAGGAGCAGAGCATTAGTCATTGGGGACTCCATAGTTAGGGGAACAGATAGGAGGTTCTGTGGGAACGAGAGAGACTCACGGTTGGTGTGTTGCCTCCCAGGTGCCAGGGTACGTGATGTCTCTGATCGTGTTTTTGGGATCCTTAAGGGGGAGGGGGAGCACCCCCAAGTCGTGGTCCACATAGGCACCAACGACATAGGTAGGAAGAGAGATGGGGATTTAAGGCAGAAATTCAGGGAGCTAGGGTGGAAGCTTAGAGCGAGAACAACCAGAGTTGTTATCTCTGGGTTGTTGCCCGTGCCACGTGCTAGCGAAGAGAGGAATAGGGAGAGAGAGGAGTTGAACACGTGGCTGCAGGGATGGTGTAGGAGGGAGGGTTTTGGTTTCCTGGATAATTGGGGCTCTTTCTGGGGTAGGTGGGACCTCTACAAACAGGATGGTCTTCACCTGAACCAGAGGGGTACCAATATCCTGGGGGGGAGATTTGTTAGTGCTCTTCGGGGGGGTTTAAACTAAATCAGCAGGGGAATGGGAACCTAAATTGTAGTTCCAGTGTACAGGCTGTTGAGAGTAGTGAGGTAGGGGATAAGGTTACAGGGACGCAAGAGGGCACTGGCAAGCAAGAACTTGGTTTAAAGTGTGTCTACTTCAACGCCAGGAGCATCCGGAATAAGGTGGGTGAGCTTGCAGCATGGGTTGGTACCTGGGATCCTGATGTTGTGGCCATTTCGGAGACATGGGTAGAGCAGGGGCAGGAATGGATGTTGCAGGTTCCGGGATTTAGATGTTTCACTAAGAACAGAGAAGAGGGTAAAAGAGGGGGGGGGTGTGGCATTGTTAATCAAGGAAAGTATTACAGCGGCAGAAAGGACGTTTGAGGACTCGTCTACTGAGGTAGTATGGGCCGAGGTTAGAAACAGGAGAGGAGAGGTCACCCTGTTGGGAGTTTTCTATAGACCTCCGAATAGTTCCAGCGATGTAGAGGAAAGGATAGCGAAGATGATTCTCGACAGGAGCGAGAGTAACAGGGTAGTGGTTATGGGGGACTTTAACTTTCCAAATATTGACTGGAAATACTATAGTTCGAGTACTTTAGATGGGTCTGTTTTTGTCCAGTGTGTGCAGGAGGGTTTTCTGACACAGTATGTGGACAGGCCAACCAGGGGCTATGTCACATTGGATTTGGTACTGGGTAATGAACCCGGCCAGGTGTTCCGATTTAGATGTAGGTGAGCACTTTGGCGATAGTGATCACAATTCGGTTAGGTTTACCTTAGCGATGGGCAGGGACAGGTATATACCGCAGGGCAAGAATTATAACTGGGGGAAAGGAAATTATGACGCGATTAGGCAAGATTTAGGATGTGTAGGATGGGGAAGGAAACTGCAGGGGATGGGCACAAACGAAATGTGGAGCTTATTCGAGGAGCAGCTAATGCGTGTCCTTGATAAGTATGTACCTGTCAGGCAGGGAGGAAGTTGTCGAGCGAGGGAGCCGTGGTTTACTCAAGAAGTTGAAGCGCTTGTCAAGAGGAAGAGGGCGGCTTATGTTAGGATGAGACGTGAAGGCTCAGTTAGGGCGCTTGAGAGTTACAAGCTAGCCAGGAAGGATCTAAAGGGAGGGCTAAGAAGAGCAAGGAGAGGACACGAGAAGTCATTGGCGGATAGGATCAAAGAAAACCCTAAGGCTTTCTATAGGTATATCAGGAATAAAAGAATGACTAGAGTTAGAACAGGGCCAATCAAGGATAGTAGTGGGAAGTTGTGTGTGGAATCAGAGGAGATAGGGGAAGCGTTAAATGAATATTTTTCGTCAGTATTTACAGTAGAGAAAGAAAATGTTGTCGAGGAGATTACTGAGATACAGCCTACTAGGCTAGATGGGATTGAGATTCACAAGGAGGAGGTGTTAGCAATTTTGGAAAGTGTGAAAATAGATAAGTCCCCTGGGCCAGATGGGATTTATCCTAGGATTCTCTGGGAAGCTAGGGAGGAGATTGCAGAGCCTTTGTCCTTGATCTTTATGTCGTCATTGTCGACAGGAGTAGTGCCGGAAGACTGGAGGATAGCAAATGTTGTCCCCTTGTTCAAGAAGGGGAGTAGAGACAGCCCTGGTAATTATAGACCTGTGAGCCTTACTTCGGTTGTGGGTAAAATGTTGGAAAAGGTTATAAGAGATAGGATTTATAATCATCTTGAAAAGAATAAGTTCATTTGCGATAGTCAGCACGGTTTTGTGAAAGGTAGGTCGTGCCTCACAAACCTTATTGAGTTTTTCGAGAAGGTGACCAAACAGGTGGATGAGGGTAAAGCCGTGGATGTGGTGTATATGGATTTCAGTAAGGCGTTTGATAAGGTTCCCCACGGTAGGCTATTGCAGAAAATACGGAAGTATGGGGTTGAAGGTGATTTAGAGCTTTGGATCAGAAATTGGCTAGCTGAAAGAAGACAGAGGGTGGTGGTTGATGGCAAATGTTCATCCTGGAGTTTAGTTACTAGTGGTGTACCGCAAGGTTCTGTTTTGGGGCCACTGCTGTTTGTCATTTTTATAAATGACCTGGATGAGGGTGTAGAAGGGTGGGTTAGTAAATTTGCAGATGACACGAAGGTCGGTGGAGTTGTGGATAGTGCCGAAGGATGTTGTAGGGTCCAGAGGGACATAGATAGGCTGCAGAGCTGGGCTGAGAGATGGCAAATGGAGTTTAATGCGGAGAAGTGTGAGGTGATTCACCTTGGAAGGAGTAACAGCAATGCAGAGTACTGGGCTAATGGGAAGATTCTTGGTTGAGTAGATGAGCAGAGAGATCTTGGTGTCCAGGTACATAAATCCCTGAAAGTTGCTACCCAGGTTAATAGGGCTGTTAAGAAGGCATATGGTGTGTTAGCTTTTATTAGTAGGGGGATCGAGTTTCGGAGCCACGAGGTCATGATGCAGCTGTACAAAACTCTGGTGAGGCCGCACCTTGAGTATTGCGTGCAGTTCTGGTCACCGCATTATAGGAAGGATGTGGAAGCTTTGGAAAGGGTGCAGAGGAGATTTACTAGGATGTTGCCTGGTATGGAGGGAAGGTCTTACGAGGAAAGGCTGAGGGACTTGGGGTTGTTTTCGTTAGAGAGAAGGAGGAGGAGAGGTGACTTAATAGAGACATACAAGATAATCAGAGGGTTAGATAGGGTGGATAGTGAGAGTCTTTATCATCGGATGATGATGGCAAACACGAGGGGACATAGCTTTAAGTTGAGGGGTGAAAGATATAGGACAGATGTCAGAGGTAGTTTCTTTACACAGAGTAGTAGGGGCGTGGAACGCCCTGCCTGCAACAGTAGTAGACTCGCCAACTTTAAGGGCGTTTAAGTGGTCATTAGATAGACATATGGATGAAAATGGAATAGTGTAGGTCAGATGGTTTCACAGGTCGGCGCAACATCGAGGGCCGAAGGGCCTGTACTGCGCTGTAATGTTCTAAAAAATTCAAACGTACATTTAAAAGGGAACAGCAGTTCAGCTAATTGTAAACATTCAACATGTTTATCTTGAGACTAAAAATTTGTTTGTACCTTTTCAACGGCAATCACAAAAATTCTGGGAAGGACAAGTAGCTACATGAAGCAACCAGATCTTCAAAACTGGACAACTCTAACAATCCAGGTAAGAATTTAACTGTTTTTTGTAAATGTTCTTTTCTTCCTTCCCTGAAGTCACTGATTCTTGCTTTGGTACAGTTCTGCAGATGCCAGTCATCCTTTAATACCTTATTCTCTGATCATTCTTCACACAAGTCTGGGGACGGAATGTTGACAGGTTGCTTGGCCATGGAAAGATCAAAGCAGAACTTGTTACTGCCCTCACCCAACAGCCATGCATATGCTCTCTGCAGTTGGGAATCACTGGATAGCAATCACAACTGGGAATCCTGAGGCTGAGCCAGACCATTTGCAACTTTGGTGTTGCATTTTACCCTAAGATCATATATCTGACCACATATCCGCACCATCACCAAGATCGTCCATTTTCACCTCGGTAACACCGCCTGACTCCATCCCTGCCTCAGCTCATCTACTGCTGAAACCCTCATCCACGCCTTTGTTACCTCTAGACTTGACTATTCCAACGCTCTCCTGTCTGTCCTCCCTTCTTCCATCCTCCATAAACTTGAGCCCATCCAAATTTCTGACACCTGTAATTTTACTCACACCAAGTTCTGTTCACCTAACACCCCAGTGCTCGCTGACCTACACTGGTACCCAGTCCAGTGATGTTTCCATTTTAAAATCGTCATCCTTGTTTTCAAATCCCTCCATGACCTCGTCCCTCCCTATCTCTTTAAATCCTTCTAGCCCCAACCCTCCGAGATCTCTGCACTCCTCCAATTTTGGCCCCTTGTGCATCCCCATTTTTAATCACTCTGCCACTGACGATCATGCTTTCAGTTGGCTCTGCCCCAAGCTCTGGAATTCCATTCCTCTCCCTTTAAGATGCTCCTTAAAACCTAACTCTTGGACCAAGCTTTTGGTCAACTACCCTAATATCTCATGGCTCGGTGTCAATTTTTGTTTGTTGAAACCCAATTAAATGCACTGGGGTGTTTTACTGCGATAAAGGTGCTATATAAATACAAGTTGTTGTTTGGTTTCTCTTCCCTAGCCCAAAGTTGATGGAAATAACTGCTGAACTTCTACTGCTGACAGTAGCAATCTTAGCTCATAAGAGGAATCAAACTAACACCATAAACGATAATAGGAAGCAAACAGTCAAGTGAAAAATAATGTGGATTGGGAAAATATAATGCAACAGGAATTGAAAATAAATCTAACAAATTACATTTACCCGCCTCACATAAAGCATGACAATATTCCAGTAGAAAGTGAAAATCAGTGCAATGCCTTGGAATACTTTATATTAAAATTCCTCTATCAAGGATTGCAGTACAATTATTATTAAAAATGCACAGTACTTAAGAGAATCATACAGGAAAGAAGGGGGCCATTTGGACCATCGTGCTTGTGCCGGCTCTTTGAAAAAGTTATCCAATTAGTCTTTGCGAGTCTTTCTTTTAGTCCCATTGCACTACTCTTTTCCCACAGCCCTGCATTTTTTTTTTTACTTTTCAGCTAAATATCCAAATCCCTTTCGAAAGTTACTGTTGAATCTGCTTCCACCACCCTTTCAGGCAGTGCATTCCTGCAGGATTTATTTGTTATATTTTGTGGCACAGAGGGGCATGGTCTCTCAGATCTGACTACAGCACTTTCTGAAAACACAAAAAGCCTCAGAGAATGCTTACAAAGCGACAGGAGACAACAGGGAGCCTTCCCAGAGCAAAATACAAGCTTCAACAATACTGATTCACCAGCTCTTGCTTGATGCTGTACCCAAGCCTCTACATATGGTGCATGAGAGTTATTTTGTGGGTTAAAGTTCCACTCCAGGGACCTGAGCACAAAAGCCAGACTGACAATCCAGCACTGCACTGTCAAAGGTGCCATCCTTTCATCAAGACATTAAACCAAGGCCCCATCTGCCCAATTTTTATCCATCACCCACTGTCACTCAAAGTATCTGGTAATTATCACATTGCTGTTTGTGGGAGATTGCTTTTCCTACGTTGGCTGCCACATTTCCGAAAACAGTGACTACATTTAAAAAGTACTTGATTGGCTGTAAAGCACTTTGGGGCATTCTGAAGTCATGAAAGGAACTCTATAAATGAAAGTCATTTAATGATTTTAGCCATGGGAGTCTGTCGAGAGTACTTTTCTACCCTTTTATTTCTTGTTTCATTTTATTCCAACTCCTGCCCCATAACGCTGCCAAGTCCAGACTAACTGAACCATTATTAATGACTACTGCACTCCTTAAAAGTTGCTTGAAGGTTTTCATTGTGAAAGCAGTAATGTTGAGCAAGACTATTTTACGGTTCACATGGTGTAAAATGATTTGAACGTTTTACTCAACGTTATTACACTTATTTTAGGGAGATGCATTAAAAACTGCATGGAAACAGAGTGTACAATATTTTGTTCTCATATATTCCATCTAGGACATGAGATTCCATAGGAATTGCGAGACGAAAAGACACCAGTTCATTTAGTCTGCCTTTTACCATCTGGCATGATTCAACAATAATGGAATTACTAACAGTGGCGCAGTGGTTAGCAACGCAGCCTCACAGCTCCAGCGACCCGGGTTCAGTTCTGGGTACTGCCTGTGCGGAGTTTGCAAGTTCTCCCTGTGACCGCGTGGGTTTCCGCCGGGTACCCTGGTTTCCTCCCACAATCAAAGACTTGCAGGTTGATAGGTAAATTGGCCATTGTAAATTGCCCCTAGTGTAGGTAGGTGGTAGGAGAACTGTACGGATGTGGTAGGGAATATGGGATTAAATGTAGGATTAGTATAAGTGGGTGGTTGTTGGTCAGCACAGACTCAGCAGGCTGAAGGGCCTGTTTCAGTGCTGTATCTCTCTATAACTCTATAACTAACAAACCACAGCAAATAATCTCTAATAAAGGCTATAGCAGATCTGGAAACAATGTGAGGAAAACACCAGTGGTGAAGATTTGGAAACCAAAGGCCCAGATTCATCCTTTCCCTCCAAATCTCACAGG
The DNA here is from genome assembly GCF_036365525.1 of Heterodontus francisci. Lineage (NCBI taxonomy): Eukaryota > Metazoa > Chordata > Chondrichthyes > Heterodontiformes > Heterodontidae > Heterodontus > Heterodontus francisci. The sequence continues at coordinate 18,759,852 of NC_090410.1, read as the reverse complement.
GCAAGTGAAAAAATTGGAATGAATGGCTTCAACTTGGAATCATGACCACCAGAATAGAGGTCAGCCACTGATCAGCATTACAAAGCCAACCAAGCACCTTATTTCCAGGCAGTGATATAATCAAGCCTAAATTTTGAATTTGGGGAATGAAGTACAGAAATACTATGGTCAGAAACCATTACCAAATCCAATCACCAGCTGCCCAAAAGTACCAAAATAGGTAAGCAAAGATGAAGTTTAAGATTAGTGCCAAAACGAAAGTCAGGTTGTCAGCAACATGCTTGTTGTGTGTACCCACACAGAAATCAAGACGTTAAAAATAATTCTTCAAAAGGGGCATGCAATGGAATTATTGTGCATTTTGTTATTTTCAGTTTATAACAGCCCATTTTCATCCGATGGGCCCCAAGGCTAAATCATTCAGCTTATCTTTTGCTGCGATATATTCCCATTTCCCCCTTTTCAGGCATTTCCCACCCCCCACCTCCAAAACAAAATTAAGCTGAACTCACTGTAAACCTACTGCAGAATGATGGTCCCTGTGGCCAGGATGCTTAAATAGAATCACAACACAAATCCAAGCCACGATGCACAGACAACACCAAAGCAGAGGGGGGATTGGATCAGTGAATGTCGCTCCTTGGCTGCGGACTTCAAACTGCGCCAAGCCAAGGCCAAACACCGGGGAAGGCTGCCCTGGGGAGTCAACGTCGCGGCCTAGCTGCTGACTCCAAGCCTGGGACTGGAGTTTGAGGCAGATCTGTTCGGCCGCCGAGCCCAACCTGAGCAAGGCCGTAACCCAGCGACAGGCCTCGCCCCTTCTCCGATATCGATTTACCGATGTCTTACCGACAACAGCGAATAACTCCCCCTCGCCCGCCCACCGGCCAGACCACAGCTCAAAACCCCCGCTCGCACGAATGTCTGTCGCACGGGGCAGCTCGCCACCACGCAGGCGCGCTGCTCCGACTGCGTCACCGCTTTACGTGCGCGCCTCCCCCAAAACGGGCGTGAGAGTACCCGCCGTGCGAGCGCGCCCCCAAACGCCAGGAGGGCGGCGCCCGCACGTCCTCGCCTTCTGATTGACAGCTCAGCTCCAGTCATTGTCCTTGAAAAGGCAACAGCAGAGTGATTAGATTAGAGATACAGCACTGAAACAGGCCCTTCGGCCCACCGAGTCTGTGCCGAACATCAACCACCCATTTATACTAATCCCATATTCCCACCAAACATCCCCACCTGTCCCTATATTTCCCTACCACCTACCTATACTAGTGACAATTTATAATGGCCAATTTACCTACCAACCTGCAAGTCTTTTGGCTTGTGGGAGGAAACCGGAGCACCCGGAGAAAACCCGCGCAGACACAGGGAGAACTTGCAAACTCCACACAGGCAGTACCCGGAATCGAACCCGGGTCCCTGGAGCTGTGAGGCTGCGGTGCTAACCACTGCGCCGCCCTGCAATACTGTCAAGTATTGTTCATGACAATTAGTTTTAAATGCACTCAAATTTGAACGTTTACTATCAGGACAGATTTCATAAAGTTTCATAAACTTGTAATTCCCCTCAGCATAAAAAAACTGAGGAGGTGCTTGAATTGTTAAAAGGATTTGGCAGAGTCCATACAGAGAGATGATTTCTTCTGGTAACGAGGTCCAGAACAAGGGGGCATAACCTTAAAACTGGACTCGCTCCCCTAAAAGGATGTGGATGCAGGAACAATCGATACTTTAAAGGCTAGTGTTGCTAGACCTTTGTTCCGATGAAAAGCCATTAACCTGAAACGTTAACTGTTCCTCTCTCCACGGATGCTGCCTGACCTGCTGAGTATTTCCAGCATTTTCTGTTTTTATTTCAGATTTCCAGCATCCACGGTATTTTGCTTCTGCAAGATTTTTGTTCAGTAAGAGTATCAAGTGAAATGGATCAAAGGTGGGTAAATGGGGTTGAGGTACAATAATCAGCAAAGGTTGGCCAAGAAATTGATAATAAAGCAATGCGAGGGTGGGGCGGAAAGGTGGAGTTAATGTAAAAATTCAGCCATGATCTGACTGAATGGCAGAGCAGACTGGAGGGACTGTATGGCCTACTCCTACTGTGATTCCTTATGTTCTTTAAAGCCGACAAATCCCCCAGACCTGATGGCCTACATCCTAGGGTTTTAAAAGACGTTACGACAGAGATTGTGGGCTGAATTTTATACGCCCTCCTAAGACGGGTTCAGAGGCGGGGTGACCTATAGAATTGTGATGGGAGGTGAGGGGGGGGCAGAGGGCCCGGCGCAACATGATTTTGTTGAGGGCAGATTAGGCCGATGAGGGTCTTTCTGCCCAGAGGCCAATTGAAGCACTTGAAGTGGCTTATTAATGGCCACTTCAGGGCCTCTTCCTGCCACTGCTGCGATTTAACCAGGGGAGGGAGGGGGAGCCTTCGCTACTTGTTTTACTAGTCAACCTCCCTGCGAGCTTGGGGGGAGGCCTTCCTCTGTGGGAAATCTGTGGTCCACGGAGGACCCCTGCCAGGAAAACCTGCATCTCCCTGAACTAAATGCCCACCCTCCCCAACTGCCAGGTGACCCCACCTCACTTACCTTGGATCCGGGTCTCCAGAGCTGGGCCTGAGTCCAAGGCATCTTGCAGTACCAACAGTAGCCACCACTCCTGATGGCACTGCCGATACTACTGAGCTGCCAGCCCTGTGATTGGTCGGCAGCTCTTGGAGGCGGGATCCCCATCTTTAAAGGGACGGGGCTCCGGGTGCCAGACTCTTAATTGGCCCCGCGCCAAAGAATCACTCCGGGGGAGCTCCAGCTGGTCGCGCCAGGAGTCCCCCGCCATTTCGGCCTGATGCCAGGAGCCCCACAGTGGGGACAAAATTCAGCCCAGTGGATGCATTAATTTTGATCTTCCAGAAATCCCTAGATTCTAGATCCCCCCCCCCCCCCACCATGAATCAGCAAATGTAACCCCATTATTCGAGAAAGGAGTGAGAGAGAAAGCAGGGAACTATAGACCAGTTAGCTTAGTAGTTGCAAAATGCCAGAATCTATTATTAGGGATGTGGTAACAGGGCATTTAGAAAATCATAATATGATTAAGCAGGGTCAACACAGTTTTGTGAAAGCAAAATCATGCTGGATAATTATTAGTGTTTTGAGGCTGTAACTAGTAGGGTATATAAGGGGGAACCAGTAGATCTAGTATATTTGGATTTTCAAAAGGCATTCATTATGGTGTCACGCAAAAAGTTCTTGCACAAGATGGGTTTGTGTCTTTTTCGGGTTGGCAGATTTTAACTAGAGGATTGCCGCGAGGATCGGTGCTTGGGTCTCTACTATTTACAATCTATACCAATGACTTAGATGAGGGGATTGAGTTCAATATATTCAAATTTGTTGATCATACAAAGCAATGTAGGATAGTAAGCTGGAAGGAGGAGACAAAGAGGCTGCAAAGGGATAAAGTGTGGACAGATGGAGTATAAACTGGGGAAATGTAAAATTATCCACATTGGTAAGAAGAATTAAAAAGCAGATTTTTTTTTTAAGTGAGAAGTAAGTAAATGTTGGTATTCAGACAGATTTGGGTGTCCTTGTTTATGAATCACAGAGTGTTAACATGCAGCTATAGCAAGCAATTAGGGAGGCAAATGGTATATTCACCTTTATTACAAGGAGGCTGGAGTATAAGAGTCAGGAAGTTTCGCTGCAATTATATAGGGCTTTTGTGAGGCCATACCTGGCATACTATGCACAGTTTTGGTCTCCATATTTAAGGATGGGTATACTTGCCTTAGAGGAGGTGCAACAAAAGTTCACTAGATTCGCATGAGAGGGTTGTCCTGTGAGGAAATATTGAGTAAAATGAGCCCAAATTCTCTGAATTTAGAAGAATGAAAGGTGATCTCACTGAAACATATAAGATTCTGATGCTCCAGGCTGTTTCCTCTGGCTGGAGAGTCTAGAACTAGGAGTCATAGCCTCAGGGAAAGTGGTCAGCCATTTAGGACTGAGTTGAGGAGAAATTTCTTAATTCAGAGGTTTATGAATCTTTGGAATTCTCTATCCTGGAGGGCTGTGGATACGTAGTCAGTAAGTAAATTCAAGATTGAGATTGATAGATCTTTAGGCAATAAGGGATAAAGGGATAGGATGGGAAAGTGTAGTTGAGGTAAAAGATCAGCCATAATCTTATTGGCAGACAGACTCTTATTTCTTATATTCTTATGTACGCTTGTTTCTATATTCCTATGTGCTGGCAATGATTGTTGGAAAGCATCTAAAACAACCTGCGCTTACACAGAATTACATAGAATTTACAGCACAGAAACAGGCCATTCGGTCAACTGGTCCATACCAGTGTTTATGCTCCACATAAGCGCCTTCCTTCCCTCTCCATTTAACCCGATCAGTCTATCATTATAAGTGCTTTGAGACATCTGGTGGTCGTGAAAGGTGCTATATAAATGCAAGTCTTTTTCTCCTTTTATTCCTTTCTCCCCTTAAATGTATCTATGCTATTCACCTCAGCCACTCCCTGTGCTCGCGAGTTCCGCATTCTCACCACTCTCTGAGCAAAGACGTTTTTCCTGAATTCTCTATTTATTAGTGACTCTTATAATTATAGCCCCTAGATTTGGTCTCACCCACAAGTGAAAGCACCTTTGCTTCTGCTATTACTTGAGTGTAAAATGAATGATAAAGGGACAAACACATGCCCGATTTCCTCTGCCAAAGCGCCAGTCGCCATATTGGAAGCAGGTGCCTAAGGATTGTACAGGACCGCCTCCTGAACCAGGTGTTAGGCGGCTTGCAGATACAAATCGGTGTCCTACTGCTGGCTGTAGTACTCTGATGCAAAATTAGGCTACAAATGGGCAGTGGCTGCACCGTGCCAGCTCCACCTAGCGGTACCAGGTCTTCAGCAGCTCACCTAGCAATTCTTAAAAGGACTGCGTGAGACCGCTCTAGAAATGGGCTTAAAACGTTTTAAAAGCGCTCGTCCCAATTCCACAAAAATACTGTGGGCCACTGTCAGCCCACGCTTGCTCCCCATCGGATCTCTTCCCCCACTTTCCAGAAGCTACCTGCGATCCGGTTGGAAGTCGGAGACTGTTATAACTCATTGGTCTTCCATCGAAAAGGTACATCAGGACATCTGACTGGTGTCTGCAAATCGCTCGTTTCATTCAAATGAGTCCTGAGGACTAGTTTGGCTCAGGCCATTTATATAACATTTTTATGTCTGAGTTGTTCGTCTCCCTGTGTTGGTGCTGAATGCTTACTTGCCACATCTCACCCCATCTATCTAAAACTAGCAATTGCTACAAAACAGTTACAATGTGCTCCAACACAGTTGTTTTTTTAAATTCTTTCATGGGATGTGAGCGTTGCTAGCAATGCCAACATTTGTTGCCCATCCCTAATTGCCCTTGAGAAGGTGGTGGTGAGCTGCCTTCTTGAACCGCTGCAGTCTATCTGGTGCGGGTACACCCACAGTGCTGTGCGGGAGGGAGTTCCAGGATTTTGATCCAGTGACAGTGAAGGAGTTTCATGGCAATAACTTTACACACAGTTGTTTCCCAAATTGTGATCATATGACCTCAGATATTGAGCAGAATCCTGAGGCTTTTGTCTGTATTTTGTATGACGTCAAATAGGGTGAATTTGAATTTAAAAGATGACTTGGGCTTTGTCTACTTAAGAACAGAGGCTATACACAGCTGGGACATCTGGGAACTATTGTAACAGAGATGTAAAATGACTGAGTTGACCCCTCTGTTCAGATGCCATGCAGAGTAAATTCATATAAACATATTAAGTATTAATATGCTAATGCTCACATAGCATGATTTCAATAATGGTATATTTCAGCAATTATTCACCAGGTAGTAATTATGTGGCAGAAAAATAATTACTGTTTTGCAATCCCTCCTGAGCTCATTTTTAATTCATTTGAGAATGTTAATGATTCATGCAAGAATTTATAATAACTACCAGGGAATCTCCCAGTGTAGTGTTCAGCATAAGTTAGAGAATATGCTGTTTATATTTATTAAGAATGGGAGCACTCTGTCGTGTAAAATAAAATGTGGGTGTGCATCCCCTTTAAAGGCTGGGTTCTTAAAACGAGTGGAGTTAGTCTCAAGTCAGAACCCTTTGATTTTATTAAGAAGGGAGGAGAATTTGTGCCATCAATATTCTTATAGGAGAGAAATAGAGAGCTTAACACATAACTTAGCATCCATTATTGAAATTGTGCTGTTTGAGTATTAGCATATAAATGCTCCCATGTCCAACCACAATGTTGTAACATCCCACAACATTGCTATACCCCAGTAGCGTAATTTCCGCACACCATTCCTATGTACTCCGAGGATATCTTCAACATCTAAGAATCCCCTCACTAATGTTCCTATGCTCTTCCCAAACCTACCACTCTCTCCCATAGCTTCCACAATGGTTATAATATCAAAATGGCCATAACCACATTCCCTCCTCCTCATATTCTTAACTGCCTCTTACATACCTGAAACCTGTAGCAGTTTCTCTGCCATTTCCTTCCAAATCGGGGACTCGAAAAAAGTAAGATTCAAAATTCAGGATAGGCTTTGGCCATTTAGGACTGAGGTAAGGAGAAATTTATTGGGTGTGAATCTTTGGAATTCTCTACCCCAGAGTGCTTTGGGTTCTCAGTCATTGAGTATATTCAAGATTAAGATCAATACATTTTTGGGCACTAAGGAAATCAAGGGATTATAGGAATCGAGTAGGAAAGCATCGGAGTTGATGTAGAAATTCCACCATGATCTTATTGAATGGCAGAGCAGGCTCGAGGAGCCAGATGGCTTACTCCTGCTCCTATTTCTTATGTTTTTATGTTATGTTCATAGTACAAATACATATAATCAATGCTGTTGATATATAATTTGCAAGAAATTGTGGAAATCATATATGAAAATATTGTGAATACACCTGAAATACTTTCAAATAAAAAATGGAATTTGAATTATTTCATCACCATAATTAGGTAGCCTGATAATGTATCGGACAATACCTAACAAAAAAAAAATGCCCACCCACTCACTGTGAAAAATGCAATGGGACATCAAGACATGTATTTAGTTCACAACCATCACGCTTCAAAGTCATAGAGTCATAGAGTCGTACAGCATAGAAACAGGCCCTTCAGCCCATCGGGTCCATGCCGATAATGCCTATCTATACTAATCCTAGCTGCCTGCATTAATTCCATATCCCTCTATGCCTTGCTCATTCAAGTACCTGTCCAGAAGCCTCTTAAATGTCACTACTGTTCCTGCCTCCACCACCTCCTCAGGCAGCTCATTCCAGATACCCACTATTCTTTGTGTGAAACATTTACCCCTTTGATCCCCTTTAAACCTCCTCCCTCTCACCTTAAATCTATGCCCTCTAGTTTTACTCACCCCTACCATGGGAAACAGACTCTGGCTATCTACCCTATCTATGCCTCTCATAATTTTATATACCTCTATCATGTCCCCTCTCAGCTTCCTTCGCTCCAGGGAAAACAGACCCAGCCTATCCAATCTCTCTTTATAACTCAAGCCCTCCAAACCAGACAACATCCTTGTGAATCTTTTCTGCACCCTCTCTAGATTAATCACATCCTTCCTGTAGTGCGGCGACCAGAACTGCACACAGTACTCCAAATGCGGCCTAACCAACGTTATGTACAACTGTAACATGACGTCCCAACTCTTGTACTCAATGCCTCGGCCGATGAAGGCAAGCATGCCATACGCCTTCTTCACCACCTGTCTACCTGTGTTGCCACTTTCAGGGAACTATGTACTTGCACCCCAAGGTCTCTCTGCTCAAGAACGCTCCCCAGGGCCCTGCCATTCATTGTATATGTCCTGACCTGGTTAAACTTCCCAAAATGCATCACTTCACACTTGTCTGCATTAAATTCCATTTGCCACTCCCTTGCCTACTTTCCCAGTTGATCTATATCCTGTTGTAACCTTAGACAACCTTCTTCACTGTCCACTATACCACCAATTTTGGTGTCATCTGCAAACTTACTAATCATGCCCCTTACATTCACATACAAGTCATTAATATATATGACAAACAACAGAGGGCTCAGCACCGATCCCTGCGGCACACCACTGGTCACCGGCCTCCACTACCACCCTCTGCCTCCTATCACCAAGCCAATTTTGTATCCAATCTATTAGCTCACCCGGGATCCCATGTGTTCGAACCTTCTGGACCAGTCTACCATGCGGGACCTTGTCAAAGGCCTTGCTAAAGTCTATGTAGACAACGTCCATCGCCCTGCCCTCATCAATCCTCTTGGTCACCTCCTCAAAAAACTCAATCAAATTCGTGAGACATGATTTCCCATGCACAAAGCCATGCTGACTATCCCTAATCAGACCATGCCTTTCCAGATGCATATAAATCCTATCTCTCAGAATCCCTTCCAATAACTTTCCCACCACTGATGTAAGGCTCGCCGGCCTGTAGTTCCCTGGCTTATCCCTGCTGCCCTTCTTAAATAAAGGCACAACATTAGCTATCCTCCAGTCTTCCGGTACCTCACCCGTGGCTAACGATGATACAAAAATCTCTGCCAGGGCCCCAGCAATCTTCTCCCTTGCTTCCCATAGCATCCTAGGATACACCTGGTCAGGCCCTGGGGATTTATCCACTTTAATGCGCTTCAAACCCTCCAACACCTCCTCCTTTGTATGCTCCAGGATATCGATGTTCCCTCCCTTGAACTCACTTGCTTCCATGACCTTCTCCACGGTAAATACGGATGAGAAATATTCATTTAAGACCTCGCCCATTTCCCGTGGCTCCACACATAGATTGCCACACTGATCCTTAAGGGGACCCACTCTCTCCCTAGCTTCCCTTTTACGCTTAATATACTTATAGAATCTTTTAGGATTCTCCTTTATCTTATCTACCAGGGAAATCTCATGGGCCCTTTTTGCCCTCCTAATTTCCTTCTTAAGTGTAGTACTACATCCCCTATACTCCTCGAAGGACTCGCTCGATCCCAGCTGCCTATACCTAACATATGCCTCCTTCTTTGTCCTGACCAGACCCTCAATATCCCTCGTCAACCAAGGTTCCCTAAACTTGCCAGCCTTGCCCTTCCATCTAACAGGAACATGCCGGCCCTGAACTCTTCCTATCTCAGTTTTAAAAGCCTCCCACTTGCCAGACGCCCCTTTACCTGTAAACAGTCACTCCCATTCAACTTTTGAGAGTTCCTGTCTGATGCCATTGAAATTAGCCTTCCCCCAATTTAGGACTTCAACCTGAGGACCAGTCCTATCCTTTTCCATAACTATCTTGAAGCTAATAGAGTTATGGTCACTGGTCCCAAAGTGCTCCCCCGCGAACACATCAACCACCTGCCCTCATTTCCTAAGAGGAGGTCGAGTGTAGCCCCTTTTCTAGTAGGGCTATCCACATACTGCTTCAGAAAACTATCCTGGACACACTTAACAAATTCTTCCCCATCTGATCCCTTAGCACTAAGGCAATCCCAGTCAATATTAGGAAAGTTAAAATCACCTACTATTACAGCCCTATAATTTCTACACCTATCTGTGATTTCCCTACATATATGCTCCTCCACTTCCCTCTGACTGTTGGGGGGCCTATAGTATAATTCCATCAAAGTGATCACCCCTTTCTTATTTCTAAGTTCTACCCAAATGGCCTTACTGGACATTCCCCCCGATATCCTCTCTAAGTACTGCCGTGATGTCCTCCCTTATCAATAGTGCAACTCCCCCTCCTCTCTTACCTCCACCTCTGTCACGCTGGAAGGATCGGTACCCCGGAACATTGAGCTGCCAGTCCTGCCCATCCCTCAACCACGTTTCCGTGATAGCTATAATATCACAATCCCATGTACTGATCAAGTATCTCACTTGAAACAATAAGTCATACTTTCATCTTTTTCATAAAACACCAACAAATCATCAAATGAATCAGGAAGAAATGTATCAATTAACAACTCACAGGACAAAAATTACCAATCAAGAATTGGCATTTAAAAAATAGTTCCCAATACGGAACCATCGAAATTGTTCAAAACTGATTTTGAAAATTGAGCCATTTTTGTTTCTCACCTTGGTTCTCAAAGTAGGGGAATTATGAAAAAGAAATTGGGGCGGCACAGTGGCGCAGTGGTTAGCACCGCAGCCTCACAGCTCCAGCGACCCGGGTTCAATTCTGGGTACTGCCTGTGTGGAGTTTGCAAGTTCTCCCTGTGTCTGCGTGGGTTTCCTCCAGGTGCTCCGGTTTCCTCCCACAGCCAGGTGGGTTGCAGGTTGATAGGTAAATTGGCCATTATAAATTGCCCCTCGTTTAGGTAGGTGGTAGGGAAATATAGGGAAGGTGGGGATGTGGTAGGAGTATGGGATTAGTGTAGGATTAGTATAAATGGGTGGCACAGACTCGGTGGGGCGAAGGGCCTGTTTCAGTGGTGTATCTCTAAATAAAATAAATAAAATTCACACAAAAGTAATTAAGCTCGCCAAAGCTGTTGCAAGTACATTTATAATGTTTTCCATTGGTAGCCTGTGCCTTTCTGAGAAACCAATGTTTGGGTTTATATTCTTTTCCACAGCTATCAGCTATCACTCTGCCAGCTGAATGAAGAAGCTTAACCAGATAACAAGTCTGCTAGAATACAATTTTTCAACTGAGCAACCACATTTCGGACAGGTGGGGACATGTGAGGGTGGGGGGAGAGGGGTGTAAGGTGTGGTAGTGTCATGGGGAGGGAGGGAACATGTAACCCACCAAAATGTTATTAATGTTTGACAGCAAGACTGGCCTTTCACAGAGTATGTTAAGACTTGTTGTTTTTAGAATCTATCCCCACTCCATCCCCCTGTTCAGCAATGGAAAACCTGAGGAGTGACAACATTGAAACTTGGGTTGTTTGTATATATTTCTGGCAGGTTTACCACAAGATGTTTCTCCAAGATTGGTCACTACAGTGCCTTGGAGATCAATCTCCAATTCTATGGAGACTTCAGGACAGTTCTGGGGGTGTTGGCAAAGCTAATTGAAATCTAGAAGTTACTATTACAACTATGAAGGAATTGTATTTTTTAAAATATGAAGACGAAGAAATAAAGTAAACTTTGAAATGTATATAATTGGTAACAAATTACACAACTAAATATATTTGAGATATTTATCTATTCAACTAAATCATCTTGTATGCAAAAGGTGATTTCTCTATGTAAATGTGGTAGGTGAAGGAAATACAATTCTTTATCCATTCCACAGTGGGTAAGGAAAACACTATTTATTAACTCTATTGATTTTTAAATGTATTTTTTGATCTGTCACCAATACCAAAAGGGAGATATGTATATGTGTGTGTGTATACACATATATAGTCTCATATTCAGTACACTTTTATATGGTTTTGCCATCACACCCACAAGTTTCTGTCAAATTTAAAGAAATGCTAAGCCAATAATTTTCTACTTCCTTCATCTGACATTGGGAGGAGCAGGGAGTTTACAAGCAGCTACCAGTCTACAATGAGTGGAGGTCAATGCATGAGCAAGGTTGGAAGGTTATCACAAAATCAGCATTCACTTTTAGAAGAGTTTTTTTTTTTAATATCTCTCGATCCTAACAGTTAACAGAAGAATGATTGCTGAGGTTGGCCTGACACTGTTTTCTGTGCTAACAGCTATGAATGCAATGATGGTCAAAGTCCCACAGTCTCAAGTAGAGACTGATAGAGGTGATTATTTGCAGTTAAAATGTCAATACACAACCAGAATGACAGGAAGAACTAGGCTTCATATTAAATGCTATTTACTCCCAAAAGATCCAGATGGACAACTGATTTATGCAGTCCAATAACTTTTTTTGGCAGAATCCATAAGGTTAAGATCCTTCCAAGGAAGGATCTCCAAAACCAGCCTACTCTTGGCAGAGTTTCATTGGACAGAATTAGCCCAAGACAGTTCCGTTAACATTCATTCAGGCATAAATGGACATTGGCTTTTACGGTGGAATTATTGGGACTACAGAAGGTGCCATAGTCATCATTTGCATCATTGTTTACTACTGCTGTTGTTGTGATAATGGAAAAACGCCTGAAAATTATGGAATGGGGATCCCCATCATAGGAGGAAATATGAAGAGGAGTTACCAGAGCGAGATTCTTCCAAGCGTCAATATTAGGAAGCCTGCTATGAAGACATTTCTTACAAAAATGATGGCAAGAGCACTCACTTTTCCACTGTAAAAGCTCCATTGGCACCACCCAGTGAATGTAAAAATGTGCCAAAGAATGATAACGTGTAAAAAGAGCTGTTCTCCAATAGTAGCTTTAATTGAACGAGCGAAATAATTTGGGTCTTGAAATTACAAAATTTATTAGTGAACTATTAGGATGGTTTCATTTAATAGTAAGGATACACATATAAGTAAAATGTACCTTTTCATAGGTTTAACTGTTGGCTTCCAAGTATCTCTTTGCATTTCAGTTACCTCTTGAAAGTGTAAGTTCTCATCATTTTACAATTTCAGGGCTAGAATTAGTATTTTGCTGCATTTTATGTTGGCATTTTTGGCACAGTGTCAGCTGTGGCTCAGTTGGTAGCACTCTTGCCTCTGAATCATAAGGCTCCAGATCCAAGTTCCACTCCAGGGCTTGAGCATAAAAATCAAGGCTGAAGCTCCAGTGCACTACTGAGGGAGTGCTGCACTTTTGCCTTTTGGATGAGACGTTAAAGCAAGGCCCCAACTTCTCACTTGCGTGGATGTAAAAGATCTCATGTCACTATTTCAAAGAAGAGCAGGGGAGTTATCCCCAGTGTCCTGGCCAATATTTATCCCTAAATCAACATCCCAAAAAACAGATTATCTGGTCATTATCATATGGCTGTTTATGAGAGTTTGCATACTGGCTGCCATGTTTCCTGCATTGCAGCAGCAACTACACTTCAAGAAGTATTTCATTGGCTGTAAATGCTTTGAGATGTCCGAAGTCATGAAAGGCTTTATACAAATGCAAGCCCTTCTTTATTCTTTCTTTGTTTTAAAGAAACATAATTATTATCATGTTAAAAAAAATGTTCAAATATGGACGATTGAATAGTTTTAGTCAAATAACTTGGAATATCCTTTAACAAGAGAAACTAAATCAAAGATAGTGAATGCCCTTTAATCTGGAATATGGCTATTTTCTTAACGGTGGTTTGATTACCTTGGTTGCAATTGGAATGTGTCTGTCCTTTGTCATGCTGGTGTGAAGTGCAGTGATGGAAATACAGAAATGAAGAGTTATAAAAATTGACCTTTCCTTTAAAAAGTGGACAATGTACAGCAAAATGGCCACCGAAGGCCCTTTGTATTCAAACTGTCTTATTCCCTGTTAAGGACAAAAGGCTACATTCCAAGATAAGAGGTGCCAATTACACCCATCCTGAACCCATCATGAGATATTTTTGAATTGAATGGGTTCTTCTGAAACAAGGAAGGTGTGAAGTAGCCACATTCTGGTTCATTGTTGGTCACCACAGGGAGGGGGGCTCCAGGGATCCTAACAGAGCAGAGAGATTTTGACGTTCTGAAGTATCTCTCTGGAAAGAGAGGGCGAGATCAGAACAAACATCACGAAAGCCTGTACAGACGAGAGTTTTAGTTTAGTTTAGTTTAGAGATACAGCACTGAAACAGGCCCTTCGGCCCACCGAGTCTGTGCCGACCATCAACCACCCATTTATACTAATCCTACACTAATCCCACGTTCCTACCACATCCCCACCTGTCCCTATATTTCCCTACCACCTACCTATACTAGGGGCAATTTATAACGGCCAATTTACCTACCAACCTGCAAGTCTTTTGGCTTGTGGGAGGAAACCGGAGCACCCGGAGAAAACCCACGCAGACACAGGGAGAACTTGCGAACTCCACACAGGCAGTACCATGAATTGAACCCGGGTCGCTGGAGCTGTGAGGCTGTGGTGCTAACCACTGCGCCACTGTGAGAGATCCATCAAAAGCCAAAAAGGAGCCCTGCTATGAATTCTACACTTCAACCTGTTGCAGCAAAGAACTGAAAGTGATCACTGCCTCCAGATGAAGTCTCAACCAACGGAAAAATTTACAAATAACCCAGGCCTGCAACTTTAAAAGAGAAATTGTCCTCCAAGAGGACTCAACAGGTTTACCGTGAAACCCCAAACACCTACCTCACTTCAAACCACTTATTCTTTCCCTATCTATCTATTCTTTGTGTGTGTGTGTGTGCGTGTGTGTGTGTGTGTGTGTGCGCGCGCGTGCGTACGCGAGTGAATGCATGTGTGGATGTGGTTGTGACCATTTTGGGAATGAATTTTGCTCAATAAATAGTTAATCTTCTGTTTTAAACCTACAAGAAAACCTGTCGCTGTCTGTTTATTTGACAAATAAAACACAAGGGATTAAAACACAAGGGGTTAAAACCCTGGTAACAAAATTACTTGCTGCAGTCATTTGGGAGGTGAACAGCGGGGATCACCCACACCTCTTACCACCTGCCTGTAACACCTTTTTACACATCATTTGGGGATAACGCAGGGCTCATCAAAGAAGTGCTCAGGGTTTATTTTGTTAATTGAATGCAGAACAGAGAAAGCTAAGCGAAGATTTGATAGAGGTGTTTAAAATCATGAAGGGTTTATAAAAAGTAAATAAAGAGAAACTGTTTCCAGTGGCTGAATGGTTGATAACCAGAAGACACAGATTTAAGGTAATTGGCAATAGAACCAGAGGGAACATGAGGAAACATTTTTTTACATAGTGAACTGTTGTGAGCTGAAATTCACTGACAGAAAGGGTGGTAGAAGCAGATTCAATAATAACTTTTAAAAGGGAATTGGATAAAAAAAAAACTGCAGGGACATGGGAAAAGATACGGGGATTGAAACTAACTAAGTGACTCTTCAAACGAGCTGGCACAGATTTGATGGGCCGAATGACCTCTTTCCAGGCTGTACTATTCCATGAAAGTTCCGGAGCAACAGCAATTAAGCTGTTCTTGACCTCAGAATGCACTTTACAGCAATTAGCCTCTAACTGACCTCAGGATCAATGTACTTTAAACTTATGGTTTTAGAGGAATGTGCAAAGTTACATACAGCCCTACCTTAACAACAGGATGATACATTGTGTGTTCCATGATATAGTACTTTTGCCATTATCAAACATAACATCCTTTGACTTACCATGAGCAATGCCACAGAAGACATGCTCGAATCTTCTGAATTTATTATTGATTTGCTTTTATCAATTAGCATTGCAGTGCCCAGGGGTCTTGGCAGTGCTTTTGGGATTCAATCCAGATTAGTTCAGTGTAAACAAAAGTGTAATATTGCACATGCGGAAATATGGAATAAAAACAGAAAATGCTGGAAATACTCAGTGGGTCAAACTGCATCTGTCGAAAGTGTTACGACCTCAGTGAGACCGTTAACGTTAAAATACGAGATATGAACCCCCAGACCAATTTAAAGAATTACACAACAAGATTTCACGTTTTAAGACTTTATTATAGTAACTAAACTAGAAGAAATCCCCATTAACTCAAATAATACTTTGTAACCAGCTGATATCCCAAATTACAAAGAAAAGGTATTTTCTTTACTTATTAAAATATTTGTCAACCTCACACCACTCTTATATGTCACAGTCCTCCTTAATGATGAAATTATTGCGGTTAAAAGTCCCAAACTCCTCCCAGTTGCAATGGGTTGGATCCCCCAGACCTTTTCAAAATCAATGTCCTCTTTGCTCACTTCTCTGAGCACTTTCAATCTGGACGTCTGCAAATAAGGTTATTCCTGGTGATCCTGCTGGTCTTCTACTTCTCTGCAAGCTTCAACTTTCAAAACAGGTTCAAGTCTTCACAGCCTTTCACTGTCTCAGGCTTCGAGAGCAGGTGTTACCTCTTGAGGCTGCCACCACCGGTTGTCTTCCTGACAGCTTGCTCTGAGGCTACAACTGCTGGGTTCCCCTCTTACAGCCTGTCTGCCTTCAGAAAGTCTGTTAAATTTATCTGGACTCAAAAGTCAATAGCTTATTGTCTTGTTCCAATTTGTAAATTCCAGAAGTCTGGTTTCACAGAGCGACCTGGGCCTTCCATTGTTCCCAGGAGTTAACAGCTGCTTGCTACATTTTCATCTTCAGAATCACTGAGACCCTTATTTCCAACTCAAAAGTCTAAGAGGGAGAAACCCAGTGTTCTTCACGTGTTATGCCTGCAGTCTCTTTTTTCAAAAAAAGTTTTTGAACTGTCTTGCCCTTTAGAAGAGTGGATGTGAGGTCACCTGACTTTCCGGATTCCATCTTAAACTTTTAAAAATCACAATTTAAAAAACATAATCATGTTACAAAGCTCTGTGTTCATAATAAGAGAGAAACAAAGTAAACATTTCAGATCAATGACTTTTTTGTTTATTCAATCATGGGATGTGAGTGTCGCTGGCAAGGGCAGCTTTGATTGCCCATCCCTAATTCCCCTTGAGGATGTGGAGTGAACCACTGTCTTGAACAGCTGCAGTCCATGTGGTGTAGTGTGCTCGCACCCAAAGTGCTGTTAAAAATGGAGTTCCAGAATGTTGACCCAGCGAAAGTGAAAGAATGGAAATATAGTCAGGATGGTGTGTGGCTTGCAGGGGAACTTGCAAGTGGTGGTGTTCCCATGCCTTGGCCTTCCAGGTGATAGAGGTCATGGGTTTGGAAGGTGCTGTCGAAGGAGGCTCGGTAAGTTGCTGCAGTGCATCTTGTATACGGTACACAATGCTGCCTCTGTGCTCTGGTGGTGGAGGAAGTGAATGTTTAAATTGGTGAATGGGGTGTTGATCAACGGGTTGCTTTGTCCTGGATGGTGGAGAGCTTCTTGAGCGTTGCTGGAGCTGCACTCATCTAGGAAAATGGAGCATTTCCCATCACACTCCTGATTTGTGCCTTGAAGATGTCAGACAGGCTTTGGGGAGTCAGGAGGTGAGTTACTTAGAGTCATAGAGTCAGTTACTTGCTGCAGAATTCCCAGTCTGTGACCTGCTGTTATAGCCACAGTATTTATATGGCTGGTCCAGTCAAGTTTCTGGTCAATGGTAACCCCAGGATGTTGATAGTGGGGGATTCAGTGATGATAATGTCATTAAATGTCATGGGGAGATGGTTAGATGGACATTGCCTGGCACTTCTGTGGCACAAATGTAACTTGACACTTATCATCCCAAACCTAAATGTTGTCCAGTCTTGCTGCACGTGGGCACAGCCTGCTTCAGTAGCTGAGAAGTGAATGGTACTGAACACTGTTCAATCATTAGTGAACATCCCCACTTCTGACCTTATGATGGAGAGAAGGTCATTGATAAAGCAGCTGAAGATGGCTGGGCCTAGGACACTGACCTGAAGAACTAGTCAGAAATAACTGGTTGTAAATCTGCTCCCTCTTTGGCAGTGAGGGATATTCATTCCTGTTGGCTAATATTCATGAAAAGATCATCTTGAGTATGAAGTAGGATTCGTTGCTTTGTGTTTACACCAACTATAGCTCACTTAGTGGCATGTTTGCCTCTTACTCAGAAGGTTGTGGGGTCAAAGTCCCATTCCAGGACTTGAGCACAAAATTCCAGGCTGATACTCCAGTGCAGTACTGAGGGAGTGCTGCACTGTTGGAGGCGCTGTATCTCAGATAAGATATTAAAATGATGCCTTCTCGGGTAGACATATATGATCCCATGGTTTTATTTTGAAGAAGAGCATGGGAGTTATCCCCGGTGTCCTGGCCAATATTGATGCCTCAATCAATATCACAAAAACAGATGATCTGGTCATTATCACATTGCTATTTACGGGAGCTTGTTGTGTGGAGATTGGCTGCTGCATTTTCAGTACTACAACAGTGACTGCATTTCAAAAATACTTTATTGGCTATAAAGAGATTTGGGATGACCTGAGGTCATGAAAGGCGTTGTATAAATGCAAGTCATTCTTTCTTTCTAACTCGTTAGCAAACAGAGGCAAATATGTTCTGAAGAATCCTGTGATAAATAATTCTGGATAGTTTCCTTTTGGATATGAATCTAAAGCATTAAATTGTCTGTAATTTGGGATTCAATTCATCGTTATGCAAGAATGCTACTATTGAGCCAAGCTGGCACCTTAAATTCTGAATAGGGAAAGTGGACAGATATGTTTTGATTTAACTGCTTCAAACAGGCAGGAGACTGAGGTGTGAGCTAATTGAAGGGGAAGCTGGATGGTTCATTTAACAAAAGAAAGAATTGTTTGAGGTGTATAAGAGTTGGGGTACAGTTTGGTATTTCCTGAAATATTGGGACAGGCAAGATGTTGCATAATGATCCTTTTGAAGTCCTGTGCATCTCTATGTTTCTACAGTCCTGATTTAGAAAAAACTTCACTTTACGTCTATGCTCTGCTACATCTGACCTGGGTATTTGGTGGTGACTCTCTGAGTCAATAGCTTGATAAACACAAACTTTAAAAAATCTAGTGTCCAGCGTTAAGTCTCTCTCTATATTCTCCAAACACATAGCTATTTGTTATCCATTGATAACATCGGATGTCCACCAAAGCTACTAAGTATCATCACCTCATTCCATGACAATATGAAAGGCACAATTCAGCATAGTGGCGCCTCATCAGACCCCTTTCCTATCCTGAGTGGCGTGAAACAGGGCTGTGTTCTCGCACCTACACTGTTTGGGATCTTCTTCTCCCTCCTGCTCTCACATGCGTTCAAGTCTTCAGAAGAAGGAATTTTCCTCCACACAAGATCAGATAGCAGGTTGTTCAACCTTGCCCGTCTAAGAGCGAAGACCAAAGTACGGAAAGTCCTCATCAAGGAACTCCTCTTTGCTGCATTAACATCTCACACTGAAGAGTGTCTGCAGAGACTCATTGACAGGATTGCAGCTGCCTGCAACGAATTTGGCCTAACCATCAGCCTCAAGAAAACAAACATCATGGGACAGAACGTCAGAAATGCTCCATCCATCAATATCGGCGACCACGCTCTGGAAGTGGTTCAAGAGTTCACCTACCAAGGCTCACCAGTAACCTGTCTCTCGATGCAGAAATCAACAAGGGCATGGGAAAGGCTTCCACTGCTATGTCCAGACTGGCCAAGAGAGTGTGGGAAAATGGCGCTCTGACATGGAACACAAAAGTCCGAGTGTATCAAGCCTGTGTCCTCTACCTTGCTCCGCGGCAGCAAGGCCTGGACAACGTATGTCAGCCAAGAGCGATGTCTCAATTCATTCCATCGTTGCTGCCTCTGGAGAATCCTTGGCATCAAGTGGCAGGACTGTATCTCCAACACAGAAGTCCTCGAGATGGCCAACATCCCCAGCATATACACCCTCCTAAGCCAGCGACGCTTGAGATGGCTTGGCCATGTGAGCCGCATGGAAGATGGCAGGATCCCGAAGGACACATTGTACAGTGAGCTCGTCACTGGTATCAGACCCACCGGCCGTCCATGCCTCCGCTTTAAAGACGTCTGCAAACGCGACATGAAGTCCTGTGACATTGATCACAAGTATTGGGAGTCAGTTGCCAGCGATCGCCAGAGCTGACAGGCAGCCATAAAGGCGGGGCTAACGTATGGCGAGTCGAAGAGACTTTGCAGTTGGCAGGAAAAAAGACAGAAGCGCAAGGAGAGAGCAAACTGTGTAACAGCCCCGACAACCAATTTTATCTGTAGCACCTGTGGAAGAGTCTGTCACTCTAGAATTGGCCTTTATAGCCACTCCAGGCGCTGCTTCACAAACCACTGACCACCTCCAGGCGCTTACCCATTGTCTCTCGAGACAAGGAGGCCAAAGAAGAAGAAGAAGAAGAAGATAACCTCTTGGGTCATGTTATCACCAGGTATAATCTATATTTACATGGAAGTCGCAAGTTTGATTCTGAGGTCTAAAAATTCATTATAGCCTATTTCTGGGCACGGCTGTTGCCATTGAGGTAGGCAGCACGCAAAGTTGGTACTGCCTCCTCATTTACTTGATTGTCGTTTTGGTCTGAGTAGGGCCCACATTGCTGGCTGTCTGAGCACTCAGCAAGGGGCCAAGCAGCATGCACTGATAGCGCATGCTGCAGCCAGCCTACTCCTCTTAAAGGCAGTCTGCTCCTTTTACAGGAGATCTGCATGCAGTGTAAGGGAGCTGCTGCTGGCTGCCTGTACTGACACTGGCTAGATGTAGGAGCTGCAGAAGTGGAGCACTAGGGAAGAGAGGGGGCTCCAAGGTTCATGGATGCAGCACTGGAGGCCTTAGTCATGGAGGTGGACTGGAGGAGAGAGGCCATGTTTCCGAGGGGGGCAAGGAGGCCCTCATGGACCACCTCCGAAGGGAATGGGAGCAGGTTGCCAGGGGTCAATGCAAGGTGTCTGGCCCCAAGGACCTCTCAGGAGTTTCACCTTACGCAGGTGAACAAGGTCAATGAATGCATCTTCAAAGCACCACACATTGCACCATCAATCTCTCATGCTCCTCGATGCACCATACCCTGGTCTCTCACCCAGCAGCAGTCCCGAGTAGTCAGGACTCATGCCTAACATCCAGATACTTCAATTCACCCTCACACACATTCCAATGATGCCAGCCTCACAGCCGGCTCCCACTGTGACAGGCACATGACCTAAATCTCGAGTAACATAATCACTGACATTCTGCCCTCTCTCTTGCAGGACAAGGTCTACCATAATCGCAGGGAACAGACAGCAGAATCACTGGGGACAAGGACGCCTACATCTCCTGAACCCTATGGAGGAGATGGTTCTCTGCATCATGAGGCTGGCTGCAACAGAGCCCATAGCATCCACTGTCACTGAGAATATTAAGGAGGATGGTATATTCCTGCCTTATACCCCTTCTGTACTCCTAGCTCATGTTCATCCTGCTTTTTGGCATGATATGCAAGCTGCTGGTGGTGTGACCATTGTTACAGACAGGTGGTAAAGGGCTGTGGGTGTTTCCCACTGTTCACCTCCCAATTGATCAATCATGTTTTGTTTAAAATGATGAGTTAGCCCCTGATTGTTTTTAGGGTCAAATAAACGGACAAATGACAGGCTTTCTTGTAGGTTTAAAACAGAAGATTAACTATTTATTGAACAACATTCATTCCTCAAAATGTTCGCAACACCACTGATTCACGCATTCACACTCTCATGCCCACTCAAGAGAAGATAGCTAGAAGGTAAAGGGTAAGGGTTCAAGGTGTGGTAGGTGTTCCTGGTTTACGGTAAACCTACTGAATCTTCTAAGTAGGAAAGTTTCTTTTAAAGGTACAGGCCTGTGTTGTTTGTAGTCTTGAACTTGTTGAGGGGTTGTAGATTTCTGGTAGTTAAAATTTCAGACTTGGAGGTGGCGGTCACTTTCAATTTTCTGCTATACCAAGTTGAAGTTAGAATTTGCAGCAGTGTCGTCTTCTTGTTTAGGCTGGATCTTTCCACAGCCCCTAGCTGGACTGTCTTCTGTGATGTGGCTGTGATCTCTCCTCTCTCTCCAGAGGGTTACCTTTTAAGGTCACAAGTCATCATCTTAACATGGGCGGCACAGCGGCGCAGTGTTTAGCACCGCAGCCTCACAGCTCCAGCAACCTGGGTTCAATTCTGGGTACTGCCTGTGCGGAGTTTGCAACTTCTCCCTGTGACCGTGTGGGTTTTCACCAGGTGCTCCGGTTTCCTCCCACAGCCAAAGACTTGCAGGTTGATAGGTAAATTGGCCATTATAAATTGCCCCTAGTATAGATAGGGGAAGGTGGGAATGTGAGAGGATAATGGGATTAATGTAGGATTAGTATAAATGGGTAGTTGATGGTTGGCACAGACTCGGTGGGCCGAAGGGCCTGTTTCAGTGCTGTATCTTTAAATAAATAAATAATTTCTATTATTTGATACATGACCCTCTCCCCTGGTGTGACCACACAATGGACCAGCATGTGGAACCCAGGGTTATCTATTGATATCTGGATGAGTATCATTCTGTTAACATGTGGCTACTTCACACCGTCTTTGGCTCAGAAGAAAACCATTCAATTCAGGAATGTCTCATGATGGTTTCAGGATAGGTGTAGTCAACATGTCTTAGTCTGGAATTTGTCCTTTTGAGACAGTGAGTCAGTGTTTGAACACACAGGTCAAGTCACCTTTGATGGTCATCTTTTGCAGCACATTGTTCACTTTTTTAAAGAAGTCAATTTCAAAGAGTCAACATTGAATAAAGTTTGTATCTTAAAAATTAGGAATATGATATGTTTTTATTGGGCATGACATCATGAATCCCTTTCTTTCCACCCCACCTGTTTTCCCTCACCTCAACATTCCCCTTTCTAATTTTCTGTTTTCAGACACCCAAGAACTTCCAACTGCCCATCCACAGCACACCCAGGAGGAAGAGAGAGATCAACAGCATAGCACTGATGAACTCTGCACATCTATTCCTCCTACCAAAGTGGATAACGTCACATTTTTCTACATTATATTGCATCTTGCATCTGCCACGTTCTGGCCCACTCACTAAGTCTGTCCAAATCCCCATGAAGCCGCTTCGCATCTTCCTCACAACACATATTCCCACCTAGTTTTGTGTCATCTGCGAACTTGGAAATACGACATTTGGTCCCCACATCCAAATCATTGATTGTG
The DNA here is from genome assembly GCF_036365525.1 of Heterodontus francisci. Classification (NCBI taxonomy): domain Eukaryota; kingdom Metazoa; phylum Chordata; class Chondrichthyes; order Heterodontiformes; family Heterodontidae; genus Heterodontus; species Heterodontus francisci. The sequence continues at coordinate 18,737,131 of NC_090410.1, read as the reverse complement.
AACAGCTGGTGCCCAAGCACTGATCCCTGTGGTACCCCACTAGTCACAGCCTGCCAACGCGAGAATCACCCGTTTATTTCTACTCTGTTTTCGGCGTGTTAACCAATCCTTAATCCATGCCAGTATATTACCTCCTATCCCATGTGCTTTAATTTTGCTAATCAACCTCCTGTGGGGGATTTATCAAAAGCCTTCTGAAAATCCAAGTATACCATGTCCACCTACTCCCCTTTATCAATTCTATTAGTAACATCCTCAAAAAACTCCAACAGGTTCGTCAAACATGATTTCCCATTCATAAATCCATGTTGACTATGACCAATCAGATCATTATTATCCAAGTGTCCATTTATCACAGCATTTAGAATAGATTCTAGCATTTTCCTAATGACTGATGTAAGACTAACAGGTCTGTAATTCCCTGTTTTCTCTCTCCCTCCCTTCTTAAATAGTGGGTGTTATGGTCTGAAGTTCTGTTAATGGATGATAAATACTTGGTTGTTCAAGATAATAGGGTGAACAGGTGTTGGGTGTTAATTAGTTAATTGTATTCAAGTGTGTATATATAAAGAGTCAGCCAGCAGAAGTAAGCTCTGTGACAAGCAATAAGGAATCTACACCAAAGTATCCTGGTTTCAGTGTTTTCTTCACAAACAGGTTTGGAGATTTCTCTAACAGTGGGTTGACATTTGCAATCTTCCAATCTGCAGGAACCACTCCAGAATCTGTAGAATTTTGGAAGATGATCACCAATGCATCAACTATCTCCATAGCTACTTTTTTTTCAACACTCTGGGATGTAGAATATCAGGTGCTGGGGACTTATTAACCTTCAGCCCCATTAATTTCTCCAATACAACCTTCTTACTAATTTCTTTCAATTCCTCATTTCCCCCTAATCCCTTGGATCTCTAATTCTGGGACATTTCTTGTATTTTCCTCAGTGAAGACGGACGCAAAGTAATCATTTAGCTTCTCTGCCATTTCTCTATTCCCAATTACAAATTCTCCCGACTCTGCCTGTAATGGACTCACATTTGTCTTAGCCAAACGTTTCTTTTACATACTTGTAGAAGCTTTACTGTCCGTTTTTATATTTTTTGTGAGCTTGCATTCATATTCTATTCTCCCTTTCTTTATCAGTTTCTTTGTCCTTCTTTGCTGTATTCTAAAATCTTCCCAATCCTCAGGTTTACTACCATTTCTGGCAACTTTTATAGGCCTTTTCTTTTAATTTTATACAATCCTTAATTTCCTTTGTTATCCACAGTTGACTGCCTTTACTTTTGGGGTTTTGTGCCTTGAAGGAATATATAGTTTCTGTAAACTATGTAATATTTCTTTAAAGACTATCCATTGGCTATCTACTGTCATACCTTTTAATGTATTTTCCTAATCCACCTCAGCCAATTTGCCCCTCATACTTCATAATTTCCTTTGTTCAAATTTAACACCCTGGCTTCAGATTGAACTACCTCACTTTGAAACATAATGTAAAATTCTATCGTATTATGGTCACTCATCCCTAAAGGTTCTTTTACAATGAGATTATTAATTAGCCCTGTTACGACCAGGTGTTGAGAGGTCTTTCTCAGACTTCACCTGGTCCTATTGTAACAGGGTTTTAATTTTTAAACACATTGTGTTTTGAGCTCCCCCTTGGTGAATCCTTGTTTGCCGCTTTCCAATTATAAGGCAAAGAAATGAGCACAAACAGGCCTCCTTAGGTTTAAAGAAGAAAAGTGAAATTTATTAAAACTTAAACTCTAATTCGATTAACGCCTACGGATACCCGCCGCGCACTACACTAGCATGCATACGCGATACGCAGACAGAAAAGGGCAGAAGAAAAATAGTGGAGAGGTTTGAGGCAATCTCTGAGGAGGGGTTTTTGTTACTGTGCTTCGAGCTCACTGTAGTCCTTGCTTGTAGGTAGATCTTGCTTTTCATTGGGTACCATGTATTCTTCTTAAACCGTGTCACTGTAGGAGACTTTTCTCTCTAGGGGTTCATATGTCAATGGTTTCCGAAGCTGGTGAGAATGAGATGAGAGCAGGCAGGAGAGAGGTCTTTTTAGTTCAGGAGCAAACAGCTTTCTGAGTTTTAAAACTCTGTGGCAAGTTCAAATTAAAAAAACCTTCAACGGTCACTTAGTCATGCAACTAAACTGGTCTGACCCATCTGTTTGTGTATTTGGTCATCTTAACAGTTACCTGGAATGCTAGCCTCTCCACCTTCAATGTCTGGTAATCAAAAGTCCATTGTGGATTAAATTGGAGCAGGGAGTGGCCCCTTTGTCCTTTCCAAGTATTGTCTGTTACTATGCAAATGTCTTTCCAGTCAAGGGTCTGGTGTTTTTAAAAAAAAAAACAAGTTCTTTCTTTACTCCAGTAACAGTTTAAAAATCAGTGTTCATCTGGTGAAATATGTGTCTCATTCTTGGTAGGTGGGGGCCTGCATGACAAGCCCTTTCTCATTACATAAAACTAGATATAAAATAGCCTGTTCTCTAGTCGGTTCCTCAACATGTTGCTCTAGAAAACCATCCCTAATGCACTCCAGAAACCCGTCCTCCACAGCATTCGTGTTTATTAGGTTTACCCAGTCGCTATGCAGACTAAGAGCAAAGTACGGAAAGGCCTCATCAGGGAACTCCTCTTTGCTAACGATGCTGCATTAACATCTCACACTGAAGAGTGTCTTTGACACCAAAGACCAGGCAAACCTCAGTTGTATGTTTCTGCCCATCTCCAGCTGTGGTCCTATTTTGCAGGAAAGAGGTGGATGGTACAGTGAAGCACACAGCTGACCTGTAGATAAGTGGAGGAACAAGCCTACCTGAAATAAATTCTGAAATTATTTCAATATAAAATTATAGATCATAGATAAAACTGATTTGCACAGAATGCACTTGTGCATTAAAAATGCAAATGAATTAAAACATTCAGTTTTACTAGGGCATTTAATGGCATAAAATAGAGCTAAACCACATCACCAGAGTACAAAGGGTGAAAGTGAAATTCTTTTCATTTGTAACAATAAAAGGAAAGTTTGCACTGTTCTATAAATTTAGACAGGTGAAAAGAATGTTTTACAAGAGAAAACGTAGTGTTAGAATTATTTGATAAATCCAATGGCATCTTCTTTAGCCTCCTTATCTCGAGAGACAATGGGTAAGCGCCTGGGTGGTCAGTGGTGTGTGGAGCAGCGCCTGGAGTGGCTATAAAGGCCAATTCTAGAGTGACAGGCTCTTCCACAGGGGCTGCAGAAAAATTTGTTTGTCGGGGCTGTTGCACAGTTGGCTCTCCCCTTGCACCTCTGTCTTTTTTCCTGCCAACTGCTAAGTCTCTTCGACTTGCCACATTTTAGCCCTGACTTTATGGCTGCCTGCCAGCTCTGGCGAACGCTGGCAACTGACTCCCACGACTTGTGATCAATGTCACAGGACTTCATTTCGCGTTTGCAGACGTCTTTAAAGTGGAGACATGGTCGGCCGGTGGGTCTGATACCAGTGGCGAGCTTGCTGTACAATGTGTCTTTGGGGATCCTGCCATCTTCCATGCGGCTGACATGGCCAAGCCATCTCAAGCGCCGCTGACTCAGTAGTGTGTATAAGTTGGGGGTGTTGGCCGCCTCGAGGACTTCTGTGTTGGAGATACGGTCCTGCCACCTGATGCCAAGTATTCTCTGGAGGCAGCGAAGATGGAATGAATTGAGACATCGCTCTTGGCTGACATACGTTGTCCAGGCCTCGCTGCCATAGAGCAAGGTGCTGAGGACACAGGTTTGATACACTCGGACTTTTGTGTTCTGTGTCAGTGCGCCATTTTCCCACACTCTCTTGGCCAGTCTGGACATAGCAGTGGAAGCCTTTCCCATGCGCTTGTTGATTTCTGCATCGAGAGACAGGTTACTGGTGATAGTTGAGCCTAGGTAGGTGAACTCTTGAACCACTTCCAGAGCGTGGTCGCCAATATTGATGGATGGAGCATTTCTGACGTCCTGTCCCATGATGTTCGTTTTCTTGAGGCTGATGGTTAGGCCAAATTCGTTGCAGGCAGCCGCAAACCTGTCGATGAGACTCTGCAGACACTCTTCAGTGTGAGATGTTAAAGCAGCATCTTCAGCAAAGAGGAAGTTCCCTGATGAGGACTTTCCGTACTTTGGACTTCGCTCTTAGACGGGCAAGGTTGAACAACCTGCCCCCTGATCTTGTGTGGAGGAAAATTCCTTCTTCTGAAGACTTGAACGCATGCGAGCATAAACATAAACTAAACTCCCTCCCATACACACACAACGCGGCTCCTCATCGCTCCGCTCTCCGGCAACATTTGTTCTGGGACTTCGTGCCTTTCCGTCAAATGACGTCACAACCCCTCCCCCCCTCCGGGGTCCCCCCCCCCCGCTCCGGACTTGCAGTGACGTCACCGGCGGGGCTCGGGCCAGCGCTTCGGCAACACGAAGCGAGCCAACGGCAAGGGGCGGGTCGTCACTTCGGGAGGCTTCGGCCGCGTTCGTGCGTTTCCGTGAGTTTTTTTTTTCGGCCGTGCGTCACGGCGTCGGCCGGCGAGCGAGCGGGCGGGCGCCATGTTGTGGAGGTGTTTTTCCCTCAGTGGTTGTGTAATGGAGAGACACCCGGGGGTCGGATCAGCACAGAAAAGCACCGAGAAAATACCTGCCATTACCAAAACGCTTAAACAGTAACAACAGAGCCGTTTATTTCCTATCTCTAGAGTCAGTGAGAGCTTAATTGCAGTGCCCGGTGGTAATTTTTGTTTAAAAAAAATTGAGAGCAGCCTTTAGTAAAAGACAAAAGGGAGAGAGCGAGCGAGAGAAAATGTCTCTCGAAAGCCTCAGCCTCACTTCCTCCAACAAGCAGTCCCCCCAAAACGAACACAACATCAACCTCACTGAGTCAGGAGACGAAAGGTCGAGTAAAAACAACCTTTTTATCCAACATTTCTTTTTATATATTTATTTATATATATATATATAAAAAAACCAACAACAACAAAAATATCCAACAATTTACCAAGGTTTTTTTCTGAAAGAGAAGGGAAACCTTGGAAACGGAAGGTAGAGGAATGTATCTATGGATTAATTTTTTAAAAAAAAAATCTTTACTATCATTCTAAATCCTCTTAAAAAGTGGTCGCTAGATATATTTATATATATAAAAAGAAAGCAGGAGCTAAGGGGTGGTTTAAGGCCTAATCGCATGCTTGGGTGGCGGAGGGCAATGTCTTGAATGCACAGAAATTATTTTTACAGCAGGGCCTATTTCTGTATGGTAATCTAATATTACATTAATGCTTATTTTCTCTATAATCCTTTAATAAAACGCAGCCCGGTTAAAGGACATCGGCAAGTGACCTTTGAACTTCGATTTTATTTTTACCCAGCGTCCCCATGTAACATGTAAATAGAGGAACATTTATCATTTGTTTTAAACCCTTTTTAATATATCTTGATACGTTTGTGATGGTTTTATTTTAAATATGCGTGGCCTATTTAAAAAGTGACTTTGCAATCATTTCACAAATACAGCTGCCCCAGATTTATTTTTTTTTGTTCTGGTAGCTTCAGTTTAGTCCTTTCAAAATCTGTTGATAACCACAGCAAAAAAAAAAAATCACCACTTTCAGCTTATACAATGTTTACTTGTCATTGTGAAACATTCATACTGTATCCTTTCCTTTTTTTTGCAAAAAAAGCCATATTGTAACTCATTTAATTATTTTCATTGTCTTCAGCAATGAATAACTTGACCCCTTGCTGTACATTTCTTTTGCAGTTCTCATTTTATTCTTGATATGGAAAGCAAGAGTACAGTGTTGTCATTAGGATTTCAATAAAGTGTAGTGATGGATATGTAAAATCTTAAAAATTATGTCCATTTGAACTAAAAACATGCAACAATACAGATAGATCCCACTCTTCCAAATTCAAATTGTAGACCGTGGGTTATATAAGTAAAGTGGTGCTGGTGACTGACAGATTTGACACTAATAGCGTGAGTAATTTGAGAAAAATTGCAATTTTCAGACAACAAGCATATTAACACAACATTGAAATGTATTGTCTTGAGCCTTTTTTCTCAATAGTGTACAGGTATAATATATTACCCTACTGAAAATGCTGGAATACCGTAAGGTATGAAGAGAGAAGGAGCGAGTCATGGCACTCAATAACATTTCAGACACCAATTGGGGATCAAAATGCTGATATAGTTGAGCCCTGCCTTGTAAATTCTCTATCCATAAAAAAAGCAGTTACTTTATCAACGTCCTGGAGCAAAATAACACTAGGATGTTGGCAAAATCATTTACATGTCTTCAAACAGGACTCATTAAAGAAATTTAGTTTAAAAGTAGATTCCATTTACTGGGGTGAGTACAAACTTGTAAGATCTCAATAAATTAATTTCATGTAGGTATTGGATAACTGAAAATTTTTAACTAGGACTGAGTAGTTATGATGTGAACATGGCTTGTTGCTGTGTTGTTTTTTGTTTGCTTTAATAATTCATAATAGTAATTGTATACAGGGTAACATAGAACCTGGCTAGAAGTTTGATGAACATGACAGGATGGTGATTTGTAAACAGAATCAACATTTAATGAGATTGAACCACTTTTCATCATTTAATTCTCTCTTTCAAATTGATCTTAAATTTTCCAAACTGAATGGCAGGGCCACTGAAGAGCAGGACTTGAGATACTTACTGGGGTCCCAACATGCTGTATTGTTGAGAATGGTAAAGAGTCTGGACACTCTCCGATATGATATAAATCACCTAATGTGCCAATCTTTGTCACTGTCTTGAGCACCATTGACAAGAGTTGGATAAAAGTCCACTCATTCACAAAGTCATGGAATTGTGCAAGGATAGGCTAGAATTTTGGTTTGGGAAATTTAATATCATTTTGAAAGAGAGAATTAAATAATAAGTAGTTAATTCTCATCAACTATTTGCTCCATTTACAAATCACCATCCTGTCGTGTTGATAAAACTTCATAACTTGGATTATTATTCACTGCTAGTAATATAAGGAATAAAAGTCCCTTTCATTTTTTTAAGCAGAGGAAAACTGAGTTCTTTTAAAGGGTGGGGAAGATTGTGCATCAAGTTTGTGTATCAGTGAAGCAGACAAAGTTCTGTGTCCATTTATTGAGTGCCCAATTTGTGGCACAAGTAAATGCTAAGCAGTTTTCAAAAGTTGGGGAGATTAGTAACTCAATCTTGTCAGCTGTTAGATGGTTCATGACAGAGCCTTCAGACCAGATCAGCTGCTGCTGTTGTAGCCAGTATGTGATGGGGGCTCAAGGCAGAGAAAAAAAAAACTAAAAATGGAGAAGGATATGAAAGATTCTAAATTGTTACATCAACCTAGTTTTGACCCTACATCCATTGAACCTATTTATTAAAAAGTCTAAGGATGGCATTTTCCAACTGGCTCAATTGGTAGAAGCAGCTTGCAGTTGAGCCATACAAATATGAAGGCCCCAGGTTGGATTTCTGGTGTATGCTGGGGCAGCTGATCTCAGTTAGCATGGATAGTAAGGGTACTACAGTGCCCCTGTAAGGAGAGAAAATCAGCCAGATTGCTGCTGGAAGTACATCTGTAGGTGAACCTCAGCTGAGGAGAGGATTGGTTCTATTGTTATGCCTGTATTACAGAAAAACCTGCCAACATTCTCACATGAATAGTAACCCCTATGAGCGAGATACTGTAGGTTACCCACAGAGCCATATCGTGAGTGCGATGTAATATCTTCAGGAGGGGAGAAAAATCATTAGTACAGTGAAATAAATTGAGTTGCAGTTTTTTGTTTCTGTGTGAATTTTAAGCTGACAGTGTATTAGTGAGATTTTGTAGGCAGTTTATAAAATGTTAGAAAATTGAACAGGCTCATTCTTCTCTTCTGTGCCTTGTGGCACATGAGGCAACCAATTTCTTCCACTGCTTTTATATTCAGATTGTGCTCTTGGTTGTTTCCTTAATGAACATCCTCTTTTTTTCGCATGAACAAGTTGTTAAACTGACCAGGGAAGATTGGCTAGAGGTAATTGGGGAATCAGCATGCATAACCATCAGGGGTATGAGTACCCTGCTGGTGGCAACCCAGTATTTAGAGGCCAGAACTCTTCTGCAAGCAGGGCAATGGCTCACTGTGTTTATATTAAAGAGACATTTTTGAATGCTTTATTGCAGTTTGCTGTAAGACCTTAGGTTTTAACAGCCTTGACGATTGGTAGGTGGCTTGGATAAAACTTCTAGCTGTGGATGGGTGATGGCTAATATTTGAGGAAATGTACCATTAACTCTGAGCAGGTTTCTTTTTCCAAAGGTAGCAAATTCTTATTAGTGTCACTAGAATGTTCCTTTTCTCCATTAGATGAACAATCCAAAACCAAGCTAGGTCAGTCTCCAGGGTTTCCATTACTGAATTTACTTTCTGTGCATAGTTTTTGAAGGTAAGCCAAAGTACGGATTTAATTTCCCAAAATCTTAATTAGAAAGCTGATTAAAATCACTTCATTTTCAAAATGCCTACTGCTAGTGCTAACCCAAAAGGTTTAAATTTGAAGTTCTATATCCAAAACCTCAGTAATCTCACCAAAGTTTTTCTGGCATATACAGTGTTGACATATCATGCAGATATTCCTAAGTCTTTCTGTGCAAATTTAATTCAAAGGGAAGATGTATGGTACACTTCCTCTGCTTTTTGTCTTGTGTTTTTAAAAATGCTACTTCATGCACATATATGGAAGCACACCAGATGACCTATTTCAACTCCCAGTGTAATTTTGATTCCTTGATGGGCACGGCAATTGGAGGTTTGCCTGTAATATTAGGAGTGGGAAGTTGGTACATTGGATGGAGGATGTTCCCAGGTTACTTGTCAGTGTATTTTTAGGTTCTCAGAAGACAGACGGGAAATTTATCAGGTTTCTGCCAGCATCACTGTGCAACTAGTACTACGAGGTGTACAAAACCTGATTTTTTTCCCCCACCTTATGCCTCTGGGATACAAGAACACAACATAAATAGGAACAGAAGTAGACCAATAAGGCCTTTCGAGCCTGCTTCGCCATTCAATACGATCATGGCTGATCTTGGGCTTCAACTCTACTTTCCCGCCCACTCGCACTATCCCTTGATCCCCCTGAGAGACCAAAAATCTGTGTATCCCAGCCTTAAATGTATTCAGCGATGGAGCATCCACAACCCTGTGGGGTAGATAATTCCAAAGATTCACAACCCTTTGTGTGAAGTAATTTCTCCTCATCTCAGTCCTAAATGATTGGCCCCTTATCCTGAGACTGTGCCTCTGTGTTTTAGATTCCCTGACCAGCGGAAACAATCTCTGTGTCTACCCTATCCAGCCCCTTCAGAATCTTGTATGTTTCAATGAGATTGCCAACTGAGATTGTCTGAGTCGAACTTCACAATGGGAATTGTAGTCCTGCTCTCACCATGTTAGAATATCAAATGTCTGAGCCTAAAGCAAAATTTTTGGGCCGCTAGTTGGCTGATAACAAAGTCCTTATTTCTATTTAAGCTGTAGATGTACATAAACAGTGAATAATACAACGGTTCTGGTGTTAATTCTACTGAAAAATCAAAAACTTGTTTTTATGTAATGACTTTAACATAGTAAAGCACCCCAACACATTTCACAGAAGCATAATCAGACAAAAAAATTGAGATTTTAGGACAGGCGATCAGAAGCTTGATCAAAGTAGTATGTTTTTAAGGAGCTTCAGGCTAAGAGGTGGAACAGATTTTGGAGGAAATGACAAAGTTTAGGGCTTAGATGGCTGAAACCATGGCCACCAATGATAGGGGTGGGATGAGGAAGCGGGGATGCACGAAAGGTCAGAGTTGGAATAATTCAGAGTTCATTTCGGGATGTAGAAAACATTGTTCAACAGACATCAATTTAAAGGGTTTAAACAAACTTTTATCTGTTGTGTTCCTGTTGCATGATAAGTAAATTCAGTACTAGGTGTTGTATTGAGCAATATGAGCCAAGAGGCTGTCAAGTTTGAACTGAATTTTCACAGAATCACAGTGCTGGGTTGGTTGATCATAGCAGCAGCTGTGCTACAACTGGTTTCAATGCCCCAGTGAGGGAACAAGTTATCTAGGGTTCCCTCACCTGAATGTAGTCCAATGGCTGTTGTTGGAAAGTGTACTGATGTCAGGCAGGACTGGGCTGTGGTCCCACAGGTGGTAGAATAGCTTGCTAATTTTCAACAATCTAAGCTTGAGTAAAGAATTCACACACAGTTAGGTATTGAAGGGTGACTGAGTGCCCTTGGATTACTATGCCAGTATGCTTCAGTGCCTTCAGGACAAGAGAACATTTCTTCAAGAATGCTAAAATTTAAAATTATCAGATGAAATGTTAATATTGTACTTCAATAAATTGGCAATTTTCAAAGTAATGTATTTGAACAAAGTTCTGCACTATTTAATGATAAGTGCATATTAATATTTTAGATTTCAAGTTTTGCCTGTGTGTCAGAAAAGCACAGTTAAAGATATTTTGTTATAGATATAAATGATGGAAATACGCAGCATAGCAGTCAGCATCTGATAGAAAAAGACAAATAAAAATTTTGTTCACCACCGTTTGAAGATCTGCCATCGTTAGTGGGAGAGAACTATGGCTTGCTGGAGGGAAAAATAGGTAGGGTAAAGGTTGTGGAAATATGCAAGCTATTTTCACCAAGAAACAGCTAATGGGTGTTACAGTTCATATATAGACTTTAATTGCAGGAAAGAGGTGAAAAGGGCTTTATATTAGGTAGAAATAATTTTCTAAGCCAGTGGAAGTCCGAGGACGACTAATCCTGTCTACCTGTCACACGCCTATTATTGTAGCAGCTGCAGGGCATATTGAATGGCCTAGGAGGGGGAAGTGTTGTTTATGGAGCTCTACTCCTGAATGCATTGGTTTCCTAGTCTAGGGTGTCTCAGGTGCCCTATAATACCTCACTCAAGTGACCATTATTCACATGTGAGCCATGACAGTGAGTCACAGAGGGGGAGAGGACACAGCAGCCGAGTTTGATGCTGTCCTCATTTATTATCCACGTGTGCACACTTCCCCAGATCTGATAATCAGAAGCAGTTACACTGGTCAGTCGTGCTTTCTTGAACAAGGTGGAACAAAGGCTTATAATATTCTAGCCACCGCCTTGGTTGAGAATCAACTAACTCAACAGAGAATAGGAATAACATATGAGACTTCACTTGTGTTTATGGTACAATTACGTTTTGGATATCTTATTGAGCTGTTATTAGACCTTATGATTTGAAAAAACATATATTTTTGTAGTTGCATCTTCAGTCAACATCTTTCATTACTGCAGCATGAATCTAAAGTTGATTCCGTCCAAAATAAAGGGTGTGGTAAACTGAGTTGTTTACATTTGAACACCCACACTAGAAGTCATTGCTTATATTTGCCTTTCAACGTTTAAGCAATCATTCATATGTAATTTTCAAAGCAGAAAAGTGGATGTATTTGAAGTTTATTGTTTAATTTCCTGAATTTAGCCATATAAGCTGTTTAATATGTTCATAGAAACCGATAATACTATAAATGCATCAGTTGCCAGAAATATGAGAACATTTTTCCCTCTTTGATTTTCTTCCATCTTCTGAAGCCACTGATTTTTGCTGGAGTCCAATCTCTTGGATACCTGCCTCACAGGTCTTCCTCTGAGTGTGCAGGCCAAGATATTTAGTGTTGCCAGTTTGATGATGGAATGAATCATAGCCCACCTTGGTGCTGTCTTCACACCCGCATATACTTTCCAGCAGGGATCACTGGGTCATGTTCAAAGTGGAAGCTCCAGCTAGTTCTCCTCCCTCCGGTATTGGGTACTGAAGCCAGAATGTAGCATTCCCACCTCAACCGCTGTTGAGATCAGTTCGCTCAGCACAGACAAAATATCAAACTCACTGGTGTGCTTGCCTCAAATATCTGCTACCTTAATGCTGAGTCATTGGGAGAGCCCTATTTTAGTAGGGATATAAAATTGTTACCAAACTACAAACTAGAAACATCAACTTCAATCTCCATTCTGGGCTATGCTACCTAATCTCAGCCAGGACAAAAGTTGGGGCCCCTACAATTGACCTCAGTGCTCATGATGTTTGGAGAGCAAAAATTAGGGTTCCAGTCGTGTAGGTGAGAAAAGGAATATATTTGCTGTGTTGCCTCTCTGGGATTGACTGGCTACCCTCAAAGGACACAGGATTCTCACAGAAAAAGGGGAACGCGAAAATGCAGCCAGTCATGGGGCAGTCAATTTCTTATATGCCCATCCTACCGCTGGTTGAACCCACCCCATAGTGAACCAGTGATTGACTTTCACTGTCTGATCTCCTTAATGAGCAATAATAACCTGTTGAGCGAGGTACTAGAGGGTTCCTGGGACCTGTGAAATCTGATCCTAGCATTAGTCAGCATCATCAAGAGAAAACTGGAAACATTGCTTGCAACTTAATGTTATTTATTCATAAGATGAAGGCAGTGTTCTTCTTTAAAGTTACAGTAAAATTTAACTTGGTAATAAGTTATCAAGCTATATTTAGCACATTGCTGTATATGACAGAGTTAGGTTCTTGTTAGAATTACAATGCTATTATTTGAGCTTCAAGAGTGAGATTTGCATCCTGCTTCTAACCCTACACTCAGCGGAACTGTATGGTCAGTGCTGATCTCAACCAATAGTTTTATTATCAGTTCACTGGCTTATAACTGCCATCATAAAGTTGTTCTTGGGTTACATTTTTTTGCTTAATTGCTAATTTAAATGAAATTACCTGTGACAGTGTCAATTTCTGACTTCTGACATTTTTTGGTAATACAGGGAAGAAGGAGAACTGGAGGAAGGTGAATTAGAAGATGATGGTGAGGAAGTGGAAGCTCAGGAGGAATCCCAGGAGAAAACCAAGAAAGAGAAATGTGAAAAACAGGAACGGGATCATGAGGATGATGAGAAAGATAAGGACAAATCGCATCGTAGGATGAAGCGAAAGCGGAAGAAAGAAAGGGAGAAAGAAAAGAAGAGGTCAAAAAAGAAACGGAAATCGAAGCACAAGGTAATCAACCCTAAAGTTCATTAGTATCAATTGGACTTCATTCAAGATACATACACTTGTTACATCCGAACCTCAGGGTTATTATAATATTGGCTGGGAATATTTAATTCGTATACAATGATTTGTTTAAAATTCAGTTGTTGTGCGTGACCAGTTTTTTTCAGTGCGCAGGCCCTACAGTGGCCACAGATGTACATTATTTAGAACAAGGTCTACGCGGTACCCTCCAGAGTGCTGCATACTTGCATAGCTTAGTAGGAATATTGCTCGCATAATAATTTTGGATAGAATCATAGAAATTTATGACACAGAAAGAGGACGTTTGGTCCATTGTGTCTGTGCCAGCTGAAAAAGAGCTATCCAACCTAATCTTGCTTTCTGGCTCTTGGTCCGTAGACTTGTAAGTTATGGACTTCATAGAATGGTTATCGAATCATAGAATGGTTACAGCACAGAAGGAGGCTGTTGGGCCCGTCGTGTCGTGCTGGATCTCTGCAAGAACAACTCAGCTAGTCCCACTCCCCTGCCTTTTCCCATAGCCCTACAAATGGTTTTTCTTCAGGTGTTTATCCAATTCCCTTTTGAAAGCCACAATTGAATGTGTCTACACCATACTCTCAGGCAATGCATTCCAGATCCTAACCATTCTGTGTAAAAAAAAATTTCCTCGTTAGTTCTTTTGCCATTCACCTTAAATCGGTGTCCTCTGCTTCTCAAACCTTCTGCCAATGGGAACAGTTTCTCACTATCTACCCTGTCTAGAGCCCTCATGATTTTGAACACCTCTTTCAAATCTCTCAGTCTTCTCTTTAAGGAGAACAATCCCAGCTTCTCTAATCTATCCACATAACTGAAGTCCCTCATCTCTGGAACCATTCTCATACCCTCTCCCAAGCCTTCACATCCTTCCTAAAATGTGGTGCCCAGAATTGGACACAATACTCTAATTGAGACCGAACCAGTGTTTTCAAAAGATTCATCATAACTTCCTTGCTTTTGTACACTATGTCTCTATTTATAAAGCACTGGATCCCATATGCCTTTTTAACCACTTTCTCAAACTTTCCTACCACCTTCAATAATTTGTATTCATACACCCTCAGGTGTCTCTGTAATTGGCGGGATTGGATTTGTCCTGCTTTTTGTGCAAAGGACATACCTGGGCAATTGTCTCTGTTTCTGCACCCTCTTTAGAATTGCATCCTTTATGTTACCTGTCAGTTGTTTAATTGTTCACCACCATTTACGACTGGATGTGGCAGTACTGCAGAGCTTAGATCTGATCCGTTGCTTGTGGGATCGCTTAGCCCTCTCTATTGCATGCTGCTTCTGCTGTTTGGCATGCAAGTAGTCCTGTGTAGTAGCTTTAGCAGGTTGACACCTCATTTCTTTTTTTACCAACTCTAAATGCAGCCAGTCTTTCTAAAAACTCCTGTTTATCAATCTTTAGCCCATCCAGTGTCTCAACTACCTCCTCTTTCACTATGACTTTGGTAGCATCTTCCTTGGTAAAGACAGATGCGAAGTACTTATTTAGTACCTCAGCCATGCCCTCTGCCTCCATGTGTAGATCTCCTTTTTGGTCCTTAATTGGTCCCATCTCTTCCTGATTAACATTTTACTATTTATATGTCTACATAAGACTTATGGATTTCCTTTTATGTTGGCTGCCAGTCTCTTCTCATATTCTCTCTTTGCCCCTCTTATTTCCTTTTTCACTTCCCCTCTGAACTTTTTATGTTCAGCCTTGTTCTCTGTCGTATCATCAATCTGACATCTGTCATACTCTCTATTTTGTCATCCAGGCAGCTCTGACTAACCTTATTTACCACGTTTGTGTGTTTATGTACTTCGAGTGCATATCCAAGTACTTTTTGAATGCAGTGAGTATTTCTACCACTGGCATTGAGTTCCAGATACCCACCACCCTCTGGGTGAAAATATTTCTCCTCAAATTCCCTTTAATTCTTCCACCAATTACTTTAAATCTATGCCCCCAGTTATTGACCTCCCTTCTAAGGGAAATAGGTCCTCCATATCCACTCTGTCTAGGCTCCTGTTAATCTTATACACCTCAATTAAATCTCACCTCAGTCTCCTCTGTTCCAAAGAAAACAACCCCAACCTATCCAATCTTTCCTAATAAATAAAATTCTCCATTCCTGGCAACATGGTCGTAAATCTCCTCTGTACCCTCCCGAGTACGATCACATTCTTCCTGTAATGTAGTGATCAGACTGTATGTAGTATTCTAGCTGTTGCCTAACCAGTGTTTTTTTACAGTTCTAGCATAACCTCCCTGCTCTTACTTTCCTTTATTAGCCGAGACATAGAATGTATCCAGTATGTCGTCTTAACCACCTTATCTACCGATTCTACTACCTTTAGGGATCTATAGACATGCTCTTCAAGATCCCTCTGTACGTCTACACTTCTCAGTATCCTATTTATCCTGTATTCCTTTGCCTTGTTTGTCTTTCCCAAATACATTACTTCACACTTCTCCGGATTGAATTCCATTTTCCACTTCTCTGCCCACCTGACCAGTCCATTGATATCTTTTTGCAGACTATAGCTTTTTTCTTCACTATTAATCACACAGTCAATTTTCGTATCTTCTGCAGACTTCTTAATTATGCCCCCTACATTTAAGTCCATATCATTGATATATACCACAAAAAGCAAGGGACCCAGCGGTATGCGGAGCCCCACTGGAAACAACCATCCAGTCACAAAATGCCCATTGACCTTTGCTTCCTTACATTGAGCCAATTTTGGATCCAACTTGCCACTTTCTCTTGGATTGAATGAGCTTTTACTTTTCTGACTAGTCTGCCATGTGGGACCTTGTCAAAAGTCTTGCTAAACCGCATCAAGCACACTAACCTTATAGACCCTTCTTGTTCCCCCCTCAAAAAATTTAATCGTGTTTGTCAGACATGATCTTCCCTTAGTAAAACTATGTTGACTGCCCTTGATTAATCCGTGCCTTTCTTAGTGACAATTAATACTGTCCCTCAGAAGTTTTGTTTCACAGTAATATGTCCATCACCGAGTTTA
This sequence comes from Heterodontus francisci, assembly GCF_036365525.1. NCBI lineage: Eukaryota > Metazoa > Chordata > Chondrichthyes > Heterodontiformes > Heterodontidae > Heterodontus > Heterodontus francisci. Next base: position 18,720,944 of record NC_090410.1, on the reverse strand, counting down.
GTCTGAATGGTCTGCAATTACTCAGGCTATCCCTTTCTCCCTTTTTAAACAACGGTACAACATTAGCAGTCATTTGACATTGCGCTGTACCCAGAGAGGACTGGAAAATGATGGTCACTGCCTCCGCTATTTCCTCCCTTGCTTCTCTTAATAGCATGGGATACATTCCATCCGGTCCTGGAATTTATCTATTTTCAAAGATGCTAAATGCCTTAATACTTCCTCTTTCACTGTGTTGATCAGTCGTGCCCCTCCACTTTTTTTTTCCTAAGCGTTTTGTAAAACATGACCAGCGACTTTTGATCCAACAACACTTAGACAATTATTAAGCGCCATTTTAATATATCATAATTACATTCGGGAACAAAATGGTAGCAGTGCTTAACTCTAGTAATCTGCAGTAATATGAATCCTCTTTACAAAAAAATGTATATCAAGGGTTTTATATGGTTTCTTTAACTGAAAAGCCATGAAGTTGGATGGAATTTCACAATATTCTTAGGCACATGAATGTTGCCTTTATTTCCTTTTGGTGATATAACTTTCAAAATACTGCTACTATTTGGTAAGTAAATATATTGATGTGATATCTAGAGGATTACCCAGTTGCAGTAGGTGACAATTTAAATGTGCATCTCTGTGTTATATTTTCAATCTTTCCCCTTTAATTGTCTTTGCAGCGACATGTATCTTCCAGCGATGATTATTCTGATTATAGCGATGAGTCTGACTACAGTCCCGGGGAGAAGGGATACCGGAAATACCGGGAATATAGTCCACCATATTCACAGGTAAAGGCAGGCAAAGCATTTTGTTGCACTGCTATCCTTGAAGTGTTTTATTCGGTGATTAATGTGAGTGTAGCCTCAGAAAGGATTTTCTGTTTGGGTCTTTCTTGCTGCCCCTCCATTCTGTATTGCAACAATCCCAAACCTTACCTGGGCACACATCTCCTGTGCTGCCCGTATCTTTCAAAATTATATATTTTTTAACATCCAGTGACTAGGTGATTCGGTGAACTTGTTAGAGCAGGATTGGAAACTCCTATTAATGCTTAGGAGATTTTAAAAATACTGTGTTCAATTTCTTTTTGACATGATGCAGATGAATTATTTTGAAATAAAAATAAAATATCTTATTACCTAAGACACAGCTTAAAAAAGGGGTGGCGGGGGGGGGGGTGGGAGTTGGCTGTGGGGGTGGAGAAGCAAGATCTGGGTCTTTGGAGACTCTGGACTCTTGTAATAATGAGTGTGAAGCAGTGAGACAGTCCAAGGTCTTAGTTGAGAACTTGTGTCCTGGTAGAGAAGACCATGAAGGTAAAGTGACAAACCATTGAGAAATGGAGCATGTTTAAGAACTGAAAATAAAGATTTGCATTTGTGAGGAGGAAAGCCGTGGACTCTAGAATGATATCAATGTTTTGGTTGTGTGGGCGGAAAAGTGGCAAATGGAATTCAGTCCGGAGAAGTGTGAGGTATTGCATTTGGGGAGGGCAAATAAAGCGAGGGAATATACAATAAACGGGAGGATATTGAGAGGGGTAGAAGAGGTGAGAGATCTTGCATGCCCACAGGTCCCTGAAGGTGGCAGGACATGTGGATAGAGTGGTGAAGCAGGCATATGGATTGCTTTCCTTTATTGGCCAAGATATAGAGTATAAAAACAGGGATGTGATACTGAAACTGTATAGAGCCTTGGTTAGGCCACAGCTGGAGTATTGCGCGCAGTTCTGGTCACCCCATTACAGAAAGGACATAATTGCTCTGGAGAGAGTGCAGAGAAATTTACAAGAAATTTTTTTTTATTCATCCATGGGATGTGGGCGTTGCTGGCCAGGCCAGCATTTATTGCCCATCCCTAATTGCCCTTGAGAAGGTGGTGGTGAGCTGCCTTGAACTGCTGCAGTCCATGTGGGGTAGGTACACCCACAGTGCTGTTAGGAAGGGAGTTCCACGATTTTGACCCAGCGACAGTGAAGGAACGGCGATATAGTTCCAAGTCAGTATGGTGTGCGACTTGGAGGGGAACTTGTAGGTGGTGGCGTTCCCATGCATTTGCTGCCCTTGTCCTTCTAGTTGGTAGAGGTAGGGCTTGAAGGTTGCAGCTATGAGGAAAGATTGGATCGGCTAGGGTTGTTTTCCCTGGAACTGAGGAGGTTGATGGGTGACTTGATTGAGGTGTACAAAATTATGAGGGGCCTAGAGTGGACAGGAAGGACCTGTTTTCCCTGGCGGAGAGGTCAGTTATCAGGGGACACAGATTTAAGGTGATTGGTAGAAGGATTAGAGGGGACATGAGGAGAAACCTTTTCACCCAGAAGGTGGTGGGTGTCTGGCATTTGCTGCCAGGAATGGTGGTGGAGGCGGAGACTTGCATGTTCCTGTACGGTGCTGTAACCTGTGGGGCCATGGACCAAGTGCTGGAAGGTGGGATTAGTTTGGGAGGATTGTTTATTCGGCTTGTGCAAATACGATGGGCTGAATGGTCTCCTTCTGTGCTGTACTTTTTCTATTGTTCTGTGTAATGCCTTTCAGGACCTCAGGGTGTCTCAAAATGCTTTACAGCCAACAAAGTACTTTTTGAAGTGTAGTCACTGTTGTAATGTAGGAAACGCAGCATCCAATTTGTGCACAGCAAGGTCCCTCAAACAGCAACGTGATAATGACCAGATTATCTGTTCTAGTGATGCTGGTTGAGTGATAAATACTGACCAGAACACTGGGGAGAACTCCCTAGCTGCTCTTCGAATCGTGCCATGTAATCTTTTATGCCCATCTGAGAGGGCAGAGAAGCCCTTGGTTTAATGTCTCATCTGAGAAGCTGCAGCTCTGACTGTGCAACACTCCCTCAGTACTGAACTGGAGTATCCACTAAAATTTTGTGCTCAGGTCACTGGAGTGAGATTTGAATCCGTGGCCATCTGACTCAGGCAAGAGTGCTACTAGTGAGCCATTATATAATTTTCTGGCTCACTTTAATCACTGCAAGTGACATGCGTCATGCCAGTGAGTACAAAAAGCAATTGTGACTTCATTTCTTTTAATTGTAACTTCTGCTGTCCTTCTGTTCTCATTCATTTCTTAAATTATTTCTGCTACTATTCTTCCAGACCAGTAAAATAAAAGTAAAATACTGCGGATGCTGGAAGTATGAAATAAAAACAAAAAGTGCTGAAAATACTCAGGAGGTCTGGCAGCATCTGGAGAGGAACAAACAGTGTTAATGTTTCAGGTCTGTGGCGTTTCATTAAAACTGTGATGAAAGGTCACAGACCTGAAACATTGGTTGGAATTTTACGCCCCCCTGCAGGAGCGGGCTGGTGGCGGGGAGGGTCGTAAAACTGAGTTGCGGGGGGGGCCATTCCCGCCGCCTTCTGGCTGAAATTTTACGAGGGGCTGCAGTGGCGACAAATGGCCCGCCCCAGGCCAATCAAGGCCCTTAAATGGCCAGTTAACTGCCGCTTAAGGGCCTCCTCCCACTGCCACTGGTATTTTACCAGCAGCGGGCGGGTGGCTCAGACCCTCCAGAAGGCCGCCAAGTAAAACTGGTGGCCCCCTTGCGGGTTGGGGGGGTCTCCTGATCAGGGACCCTGTGCCCCACGGAGGGCCGCTCGACAGCCCAACCACCCCCACTGCACAACAGTAATTCCGCTGTTAACTCTGTTTCTTTCTCCACAGATGGTGCCCGACCTTTCTAGCACTTTCTGTTTACAATTCTTCCAGACCAGCACTTGTTTTAATGTTGCATTCCATTTTTTTGTCCATCTGCTGTTTTTGCTTTTCCTCTCAACATTTCTCTATCAAAGTACTTTTTCCCCCCTCTTACTTCCTTGTGTGGAAGGAAGAACAACTTCTTTGTTGGAAAAATTTCATTTAGCAGAGGGATGTTGGAGGATTGTTTTCTTCTATTGTGCATGGCAGGAAACGGCAAACTCCATTGCTAGCTTACAAACTTACAAATTAGGAGCAGGAGTATGCTATTCGGCCCCTTGAGCCTACTCTGCCGTTCAATAACATCATGGTTGATCTGATTGTAACCTCGACTCCATATTCCCACCTACCCCGATAACCTTTCACTCCCTTGCTTATCAAGAATCTATCTACCTCTGTCTTAAAAATATTTAAAGACTCTGCTTCCACCGCCTTTGAGGAAGAGTTCCAAAAGCTCACGACCCTCTCAGAGAAAAAAATTCTCCTCATCTCTGTTTTAAATAGCTTCTGACTTGTTATCAGATCAAAGTGGGGATTCAGAAAGGATCAGTAGTAAAAGGCATGTATTTGGTGAAAGAGAGAACAATAGAAACTGGGGGAAGAGTCTGGGAGAGCAGACCATATGTTTTTATTTCTAGAGTTGGAACGCTGTTGCTGAGCATTCCAGCTGGTTATATCTACTGCGTTCTAGATTAGATTAGAGATACAGCACTGAAACAGGCCCTTCGGCCCACCGAGTCTGTGCCGACCGTCAACCATCCATTTATACTAATCCTACACTAATCCCATATTCCTACCAAACATCCCTACCTGTCCCTATATTTCCCTACCACCTACCTATACTAGTGACAATTTATAATGGCCAATTTACCTACCAACCTGCAAGTCTTTTGGCTTGTGGGAGGAAACCGGAGCACCCGGAGAAAACCCACGCAGACACAGGGAGAACTTGCAAACTCCACACAGGCAGTACCCAGAATCGAACCCGGGTCCCTGCAGCTGTGAGGCTGCAGTGCTAACCACTGCGCCACTGTGCCGCCCTGCAAGCAGAGTGCCCATGAAACATATACAGTTGGATTGGATGTTAATTTTATCCACAAAAACAGTTAGTTGATTGTAGAAAAGTTGAGTAGATGCTGTGCTTTTGAATTTCAACTTTTCAGGCACAAGTATTATTGCGATGATCGTATCCACATTGCAAGTTCCTAAACCCAGCTTTGCTTCGGGGGGTGCATTGAGTGAACAACAGACATTTCGCTACTGGAAGGAAAGGAATTTTGGAGAATCTATCACCTTTAATGTTGACAAGAAGCTCTCAATAGCTGGCCCAAGACCATTATTGGCAGAGATCCATGAGCAGGATGGCAGCTGACTTCTTGGTCAGGGAACAGTGTACAGACTAGGGAGAGTTGCAAGGAGGAAGCAAAAAGTAGCAGTTTGCAAACAAACCAGCAGAAACATTGAGAAATGTGTCCTGTTTACAGAATGATAAGTAAAATAGGACAAAAATTGGAAGGGGTGGTTTTAACTTTTTCATAGTCAGGAGGGATAGAACCTGCCTCCAGGCTTTTAGCTTTGCTATTATGTTATGATTGCTAAGTGGTGCACAAGAATGTCTTAGCTTAACCTTCTACCCATATTCACTTTATTGTTGTGGAGAAGTGGCTGGCTTCTGCCCTACACTTCCCGCTGCTGACCTGGCTAAGATTAGGAACTCACATTCTGGGTTATTGGTGCAAATCAATTTTTTCCAATAATGGGGCAGAATAGCAACCTATCATGTAACTGTTAGGTTATTTTTGATGCTTTGGTAAATCAGCGTTTTTACTGAGTTTTTATGTCCTTAAATTAATTACACGTCTTGTTCTGTGCTCAATGCAGCCACCTTATCCTCCATCTTCAGGGGCCCCATTACCAAAGAAGACGTACATGAAACCTGAAAAGATGAACTATAACATGTATGAGGAGTATGAAGATGATCAGTATGTTGACTATGAGGAAGAGGAGGAGGAAGTGCCAGATGAAGAGGAGGAAGAATATGATGATTTTGCCAAAGAATTAAGCCAATACAGGAAGGCAAAGGAGGCTTCTCAGCAACAGCACCAACACCAGCAGCAGTCCCATATGCCCATGGGTCACAGGGGGCGTGGAACATCAGGTACAGCTTGTAGAAAATTGAACTTTTGTATGTTGTTGCCTTCAGTTTTTTTCTACTGCTGAGGCATTGACTTATGTTGAGGTATCTTATGGATCCATTGGTTACCTCTCTTGGTTGACCATTCATCTGTGTAGTAGATTAGTAGGCAGCTCGACTGTCAGGGCTTAACAATCAACCACTATCCTGTCTCCACTCACTTTTTCCATTTGGAGTTATTGGAAGATCGGCAGTGGTGGGAGCACTCCTCTGCTTAGCTTAGTGCTACTGAGATCAACTGCAAAGCCTCACTCCTCCCTATCTCTTTAACCTCCTCCAGCTCTACATCCCTCAGAGGGATTTAAACTAAATATTTGGGGGGGAGGGTGGGGGCGGGAAGGCTCAGGTGAGGGGAGATTTAGAATGTTAAAAGAGAAAGGACAAGCCAATAGTCTAGGGTAGTGATATGGGTAATGAAAATCAGAATATGACAGGAGGGGACACAGCGTACAAACATAAGGGTGCACCAGCAAATAGGGTCAGAGTGGGGGAAAATGGTAAAAAGACAGAATTAACAGCTCTTTATCTGAATGCATGCAGCATTCATAACAAGATGGATAAATTGATGGCACAAATAGAAATAAATGGGTATGTTCTGATAGCCATTACAGAGAAGTGGTTGGAAGGTGTCTAAGGCTGGGAACTGTATATTCAAGGGTATTTGACATTTCGTAAGGATGGGAAGAAAGGAAAAGGATGTGGGGTAGTAGCTCTGTTCATAAAGGATGAGATCAGTACAGTAGTGAGAAATGATCTTGGATCAGAAGATCAAGATGCAGAATTAGTTTGGGTGGAAATAAGAAATAGCAAGAGAAAGAAGTCACTTGGGAGTAGTTTATAGGCCCCCTAATAGTAGCTACACTGTAGGACAGAATATAAATAAAGCAGTAATGGGGGCTTGTAAGAAAGATACTGCAATAATTGTGGGTGGTTTTAATCTTCAGATAGGTTGGCAATCAAATTGACAAAGGTAGCCCTGAGGATGAGTCCATAGAGTGTATTCGGGACATATTTTTGGAACAGTACGTTGTGGAACCAACCAGGGAACAGTCTATTTCAGACCTGGTAACGTGTAATGAGATGGGACTAATTGATGACCTCATAGTAAAGGATCCTCTAGGCCAGAGTGATCATAACATGATAGAATTTCACATCCAGTTGAGGGTGAGAAATTTGGGTCTGAAGCAAGTGTCTTAAATTTAAATAAAGGCAACACAAAGGTATGAAGACAGAGTTGGCTATAGTAGACTGGGAAAATAGGTGAAAAGGTAAGGTGGTAGATAATCAATGGCAGACGTTTAAGGAGATATTTCCTAACTCTCAGCTGAGATATATTCAGTTGAGAAGGAACAATTCTACGAGCAGGATGCATAATCCGTGACTAACGAAAGATGTTAAGGATGGTTTCAAATTGAAAGTAAAAGCATACAATTCTGTGAAGATTAGTGGTAGGCCAGCAGATTGGGAAAATTTTAGAAACCAGCAAAGAATAACTTAAAAGCGAGAAATTAGAATATGAGAGTAATCTAGCAAGAATTATAAAAACATAGTAATAGCTTCTAAAATTATATAAAAAGGAAGAGAGTAACTGAAGTAAACGTTGGTCCCTTAGAGAATGAGACTGGGGAATTAATAATAGTAAAAAAGGAAATGGCAGAGAATTTGAATAAGTAATGTGTCTCTGTCTTCATGGTAGAAGACACTAAAAGCATCCCAAGAATAGTAGAAAATCAAGGGCAAAAGGGAGGGAGGAACTTAAAACAATCACTATCACTAGAGAATAAGTACTAGGCAAAATAATGGGACTAAAAGCTGACAAGTCTGAGGGCAGTTTCAGATATGACAACTTCAGGGTGGGGAATGGGAGGCAGAAAATTAGTGAGTGACTCTGAAAGACAAGAAGCAAAGGTTAAAAAGTATGCAGCACAGGAATTTGGCAGCGTTAAAGAATATTTATTTAAATGCAAGGAGTATAGTAAATAAAGCCGATGAGCTGAGGGCACAGATAGACACATGGCAACACGATATCATAGCTATAACAGAAACTTGGCTTAAAGAGGGGCAAGATTGGCATCACAACATCCCTGGGTATAGAGTTTTCAGGCAGGATAGAGAGGGGGATAAAAAAGGAGGTGGCATTATTAGTTAAGGAATCAGTAACAGCTATGCCAAATGAATCATAAAATGAGGCCATATGTGTGGAGTTCAAATACTAGGAGTTACTATAGATCCCCAAATAGTGAGGGGGAGAAAGAAGATCAAATATGTAGGTAAATTTCTGAATGCAAAAACTATAGGGCAATAATAGTTGGGGATTTCAACTACCCTAATGTCAACTGGGATACAAACAGTGTGAAGGGCACAGAGGACACAAAATTCTTGAACTGCATTCAAGAGAACTTTTTTAGCCAGCATGTGACAAACCCAATGAGAGGGGGCGCAATTCTAGATATAGTCTTCGGTAATGAAGCTGGGCAAGTGGATGAGTAACAGTGGGTGACCATTTTGGAGATAGTGACCATAATACAGTTAGTTTTAGCATAATCATGGAAAAGGACAAAGATAAAATAGGAGTAAAAGTTCTAAATTGGGGGAAAGCAAATTTTACGAAACTGAGCGGTGATCTGGCGAAAATGGACTGAATACAGCTACTTGAAGGAAAATCAGTGGTAAACCAGTGGGAGGCATTCAAAAGATATAGCCTACATGGATTTTATTAAGGCATTTGACAAGGTCCCGCATGGCAGACTGGTCAGTAAAATGAAAGCCCTTGGGATACAGGGGAATGTGGCAGGTTGGATCCAAAATTGGTTCAGTGACAGGAAACAAAGGGTAGTTGTCGACAAATATTTTTGCGAATGAAAAGCGGTTTCCAGGGGCGTTCCACAGGGCTCAGTGTTGGGTTCCTTGCTGTTTGTGGTATATGTTAATGATTTGGACTTAAGTGTGGGAGGCCTGATTGGGAAATTTGCTGATGACACATAATTTGGCCATGTAGCTGATAGTGAAGAGGATAGCTTTAGACTCCAGAATGATATCAATGGTTTGCTTGAGTGGGCGGAAAAGTGGTAAATGGAATTCAATCCAGAGAAGTGTGAGGTAATGATTTTGGGGAGGTCAAACAAAGCGAGGGAATACACAATAAATGGGAGGATATTGAGAGGGGTAGAAGAAGTGAGAGACCTTGGAGTGCATGTCCACAGGTCCCTGAAAGTGGCAGGAAAGATTATAGATAGAGTGGTGAAGAAGGCATATGGAATGCTTTCCTTTATTGGCTGAGGTATAGAATAGAAAAGCAGCGATGTAATGCTGGAACTGTACAAAACGCTTGTTGGCCACAGCTGGAGTATTGCGTAGGGTTCTGGTCACCACATTACATAAAGGACATAATTGCTCTGGAGAGAGTACAGAGGAGATTTACAAGAATGTTGCCAGGGCTTGAAAGTTGCAGCTATGAGGAAAGATTGGATCGGCTAGGATTATTTTCCTTAGAACAGAGGAGGCTGATGGGTGACTTAATTGAGTTGTACCAAATTATGAGGGGCCTAGATAGAGTAGACAAGAAGGACCTGTTTCCCCTAGCGGAGAGGTCAATTACCAGGGAAGGTGGGATTAGATTGAGTGCAGACACGATGGACTGAATGGCCTCCTCCTGTGCCGTAATTTTTCTATGGTTCTAAGTCCCCTGGACCTGATGGCTTGTATCTTAGTGTCTTAAAAGAAGTAGCTGCAGAGATAGTGCATGCATTAGTTGTAATCTTCCAGAGTTTCCTAGATTTTGGAAAGGTCCCAGCGGATTGAAAAACTGAAAACTGTCCCTATTCAAGAAAGGAGGGAGACAGAAAACAGGAAACTGTAGGGCAGTTAGCTTAACATCTGTCATTGGGAAAATGCTGGAATCCATTATTAAGGAAGTGGTATAAGACATTTAGAAAGTCATAACACAGTCAAAGCAGAGTCAACATGGTTTTATGAAAGGGAAATCATGTTTGACAAATTTATTCGAGTTCTTTAAGGATGTAACAAGCAGGGTGGATAAAGGAGAACCAGTAGATGTAGTGTATTTAGATTTCCAAAAGGCATTCTATAAGATGCCACATAAAAGGTTGCTGCACAAGATAAGAGCTCAAGGTGTTGGGGGTAATAGATTAGCATGGATAGAGGATTGGCTAACTAACAGGTTGATGGGGAGTGGCGGGGTCAACTTTTATCTGTCAACACAGGCCTGCCAGCTGTTTAAAAATGCTCCAGCACCTGCGCAGAAGCAGACAACACCGTTGACTGCGACGCCGAGGCCATGATTGGGGTGGTGGGTGGTGGTGGCATGCCATGTTACATGTTACAATGAGCCGCCATGTGCAAGATCATGGTTGCACGGGCGCCATCTTTTTTTCACATCGTCGCTCCCGGTGGCAGGAAAATAAAACCCAGCCCAAAGAGTCTGTAAAGGAATATAGATAGGTTAAGTGAGTGTGCAAAAATTTGGCAGATGGAGTATAATGGGAAAATGTAAGATTGTCCACTTTGTTGGGAAGAATAGAAAAGCAGAATATTTAAATGGAGAGGGACTTCAGCTGCCTTGGCCCTAAACTCTGGAATTCCCTTCTTGAATCTCTCTGTCTCTCCTCCTTGAAGACACTCCTTAAAACCTACATCACCTGTCTCAATATCTGCTTATGTGGCTGTGCTCCAAATTTGTGTTTAATAGCACTACTGTCAAGCATCTTCAGACATTTACTAAGTTAAAAGCGCGATATAAATGCAAGCTATTGTTTTTTTTACTAGATCAGCAGGGATCAGTTAACTTAATCCAGGATCAAACTGGGTATCTTGCTGGTCTCTCTGAATATTACACTGAATGGTGCTTTTATTCTGTAAGGCTCTCAATCTGAAGGGTAGCACTTTTGTTTTTCTCCTGTATTGTTATTAGTGCAGACTGTATTGTCAGATTATAGAAGTTTATAATATCTATTCTCTTCATTGGAATAATCAACACTAAAAACCAATAATATGATGCAACTAAGAGTGAGGGATAAAGATTGAGTGTGTATCATTTGCTAGACTTTATTTTGCTTCCCATTGCAGTCATTACTACCTGTTTGGTAATTCATTCAATTGTGTGCTTTTCAATGCATTGTTCTGATCTTTTATATTCTATCCTATTCTAATGATAAATTCTATTTCTTTTTTGCCTGTTTTCTATTTTTAACTGCAGGTCCTAGCAGAGGTGGTGGTAGAGGCCGTGGTATTCGAGGCAGAGGTGGCCGAGGAAGGGCTAGGGGACGGGGTGGAAGAGGAGGCAGAGGAGGAGCACATGGCCAAGTACATGGGCCTCAAGGACATGGGCCGGGGCCAGGGCATGGGCCACCAGAACATGGACCTCCGGGACCTGGGCCTGCACATGGGCCCCCGGGACATGGTCCCCCAGGTCACGGTCCAGGACCAGGACATGGTCCCCCTCCAGGCCATGGACCTGGGCCGGGACATGGTCCCCCTCCAGGCCATGGACCTGGGCCGGGACATGGTCCCCCTCCAGGCCATGGACCTGGGCCAGGACATGGGCCCCCTCCAGGCCATGGACCTGGGCCAGGACATGGGCCCCCTCCAGGCCATGGACCTGGGCCCGGACATGGGCCCCCTCCAGGTCACAATCCTGGCCCGGGACATGGACCTGGTCCAGGTCATGGACCACCAGGGCCTGGGCCTGCATATGGATCGCCTGGGCATGGGCCTGGACCAGGGCAAGCATATGGATCCCCTGGTCATGGACCTGGACCAGGACACGGACCGCTGGGACATGGACCACCAGGACATGGGCCAACGGGACATATGATGGATCCTATGGATGATTGTGATGATGACCTTTATGATGAAGATATGGAGGTAAGACATATAAATTCTGAAAGAGCTGAAGACTATTATGAGCTATAAGAGTAAATGCTGCTATGTCATATGGAAGAAAACCATTCATTGAAGAAAAAACTTGAGGAAATCTTGCACCTGAAAAGATCTTTGTTTAAATTATTCGTGTTGTGTTCTCTTGCCAGCTAGCAATAGTTCACTTTGCAATTTTTTTCAGCTTCTGTAGTACTACTAATACATATTTACACATTCATACAGGAAGATTTTGCTGTCCTCTGCCAATGTGGCCTAGGAATGAGTCACTAAAATAGACCCACATTTTTAAATTTTGTTTCTGCCGCCTTCTTGCCTTCCACTTGTGAGCTCTGACTTTGATTATTATTGATTTCATTTAATAGCTCAGCTAAGAGCAGTGATTCCTTCAGGAGTAAAATAAAGACACCGATTTGGTAACTTAAGGCCATCAAAGCAACATGGCACATTCATGGATTTGTATCCACAGTTCTCCATGTGCTGAGTACCAGATCTAAGCAAGCATTTATCGTGGACTGAGTACTATATCTCACTAAGCATTTCTCATGGGCTGAGTACCAGATCTCACTAAATATTACCTATGGAGAGCACCAGATCTCACCACGCATTTCTCAGGAAGTGGGAGAAAAATATTGGGAATCAAATCACTCCAGGCTTCCATTATGCAAACAGATCCACAGGGGCATGTGTGGAGGAACAGGCCATGTGTTGTCTTTCTGGTCAGGAGATAGTGCACAGTATTAATTAGTTACCTTAGATAGACTGGCTAAAGACATCACTACTCCCCTCTGAGCTCCTGTAGCTGCATATCTGTTGTAACTCTTCCATTCCAACTGAGGGTTCCCCATCTCAGTTTTGATCTTTCACTCGGTCTTCCCAGTTGGAATCCGTTCTTCTTTTGTTCTGAGTGTAGTCATCTTGGTTATACCGCAGTAATATCTTGCCCATTACAATTTTCTCACTATGGCATTCTGTGTTCCTACATGCCCTCAATAATTCAATGTTGGTCATTCTGTTCTCACAACTGATATTTAACATTTTTCTGGGATATTTGCTCTATAACATCCACTCTTTGTACTGTGTCTTCATTGGAGTTCAGCTGTTGCACCAAATGACTTAATAATCTTATACTCACTTTCACATCCCTTGGTGGCTGCACCACCTGCAGTGATTTCCTTAATCAGCCAGAGCACTTGCAGTCAGAGAAATTTTTCTCTTCACTTGTTTCTGACATCTCCATTTGCTAGATGAAGACTTTCCCAGAGACATACATTCATTGACCTTTTCCATCTCTTTACCGTCAATATTCATTTTCTTCATCCTCTTTTGTCATCTACATACTTTGGTTAGTGAAGATCCACTGGCAATGGTTATATCTACATATTACAGATCCTTTACCAGATGCTGGACAATCCTAACACATTCAAGTACTCTCTTTGGTGTCAGCATTTTCCATTGCTTTGATCATGATGTTTTCTGTTACATTGTTAGAACAAGTGGGTGACAAAATGCAGCCTGACCTCTTCTCCAGCAATATGGAGTATGAAGTAGAATGAGACATTGTTTTAAAATGGAATAGGGGAGCTATAAGTCAAGCAGTGTCTTTTTTTGGCGGTAATGAACTATTACAAATAATGTCTGATAACCACCTATATTAACATTTTTGAGGAGAATTTTTATGTTTATTGTACTAATTTTTCCATTTCAATAGTATATTGTACCAAATGTAACTCCATTATTTATGAAAGGAGAGAGCTGTTAAATTGATGTCAGTAGTAGGGAAAATGTTAGAATATTATTAAGGATGTGATGACTAGACACTTAGAAAATAATAATATGATTGGGCAGAGTCAACATGGATTTATGAAAGGGAAATCATGTTTAACAAATCTGTTGGAGTTTTCTGAGGCGGTTACTTGTAGCATAGATAAAGGAGAACCATGAGGTGCATTTGGATTTTCAGAAGGCTTTTGATAAGGTCCCACACAGGAGGCTAGTAAAGAAAATTAGAGCACATGTGATTGAGGGTAGTATACTGGTACGGATTGAGAATTGGTTAATAGACAGAAAGCACAGAGTAGGAATAAACAGGTCATTCTCAGGATGACAGGCTGTTACGAGTGGGAGACTGCAAGGATCAGTGCTGGGGCCATAGCTGTTCACAATATATATAAGTGATTTGGATATGGGGACCAAATGTAATTTTTCCAAATTTTCTGATGACATGGGCGGCACAGTGGCGCAGTGGTTAGCACCGCAGCCTCACAGCTCCAGTGACCCGGGTTCGATTCTGGGTACTGCCTGTGCGGAGTTTGCAAGTTCTCCCTGTGTCTGCGTGGGTTTTCGCCGGGTGCGCCGATTTCCTCCCACATCCAAAGACTTGCAGCTGATAGGTAAATTGGCCGTTGTAAATTGCCCCTAGTGTAGGGAGGTGATAGGGAATATGGGATTACTGTAGGGTTAGTATAAATGGGTGGTTGTTGGTCAGCACAGACTCGGTGGGCCGAAGGGCCTGTTTCTGTGCTGTTTCTCTAAATAAATAAAAAATAAAATAATACTAGGTGGGAATGTGAGTTGTGAGGAGGATGCAAGGAGGTTTCAAGGGGACCCGGACAGGCTAAGTGATTGGGCAAGAACATGGCAGATGGAATATAATGTGAATAAGAATGAGGTGATCTGCTTTGGTAGAAACAGTGGCGGCACAGTGGCGCAGTGGTTAGCACCGCAGCCTCACAGCTCCAGCGACCCGGGTTCAATTCCGGCTACTGCCTGTGTGGAGTTTGCAAGTTCTCCCTGTGTCTGCGTGGGTTTCCTCCGGGTGCTCCGGTTTCCTCCCACATGCCAAAAGACTTGCAGGTTGATAGGTTAATTGGCCATTATAAATTGCCCCTAGTATAGGTAGGTGGTAGGGAAATATAGGGACAGATGGGGATGTGGTAGGAATATGGGATTAGTGCAGGATTAGTATAAATGGGTGGTTGATGGTCGGCACAGACTCGGTGGGCCGAAGGGCCTGTTTCAGTGCTGTATCTCTAAACTAAACTAAAAAAAAACACAAAGGCAGAGTATTTCTTAAATGGTGAGAGGTTGGGAAGTGTTGATGTCCAAAGAGACCTTGGTGTTTTTGTTCATAAGTCACTAAAAGCTGGCATGCAGGTGCAGCAAGCTTTTAGGAAGGCAAACGGTATGTTGGCCTTCATTGCAAGGGGATTTGAGTACAGGAGAAAAGAAGTCCTGCTGCAATTGTGTAGAGCCTGGTGAGACCACAACTGGAGTATTGTGTACAGTTTTGGTCTCCTCATCTAAGGAAGGATATACATGTCATAGAGGGAGTGCAACAGAGGTTCACCAGGCTAATCCCTGCGATGGCGTGATTGTCTTATGAGGAGAGATTGAGGAAACTGGGTCTGTATTCTCTAGAGATTTGAAGAATGAGAGGTGATCTCATTGAAACTTACAAAATTCTTACAGGACGTGACAGGTGGATGTAGATAGGCGTTTCCCCTGGCTGGTGAGTCTAGAACCAAGGGACATAGTCTCAGAATAAGGAACAGGCCACTTAAGACTGAGATGAGGAGGAATTTCTTCACTCAGAGGGTGGTGAATCTTTGGAATTCTCTACCCCAGAGGGCTGTGGAAGCTCAATGATTGAGCATGTTCAAGACAGAAATAGATAGATATCTGGATACTAATGACATCAAGGGATGTGGGGATAGCGCGGGAAAGTGGCATTGAGGCAGATGAGCAGCCATGATGTAATTGAATGACAGAGCAGGCTCAATGGGCTGAATAGCTTACTCCTGCTCATATGTTGTATGTTCCTGATTTGCACATATTTAATTTTGATAACCATATCAGTTGACTGTGGTAAACATGGTTAACTCCCTCACTTCAACCCACTCAATGTTTTGTGTTTTGCTAGGATTTCAATGAAGAGATGCATCGGAGGAACATGCATGACATAGGACATCAGCAGTGTGGAGACAAGAAAGGGAAAGTACTCTGCAAGTTCTTTGTAGAGGGAAGATGCTCAAAGGTGAGAAAATATATTTTGGCTATACAGGTACTTAGAGGCACTTGTACCTCTGTTCATATCTGAAAGGTCAGTTAATTCAACGTAGATCAGAAATGGAATATGAAACTGCAGTCTATTAACCAGATTTACAGTAGGCTTACAGCCAAGTCAAATCCTGCTGCTCATCTGCATTCGCACATAAGGCATTTCAGCAGGGCTTACAATAGTGATCAGGAATGGAAATGCTGTCTGAATATCTCCTCCATACCCTAGGGATGCAGGTATTATAACAGAATTATAACACCTCTACCTCTGTCCATAACTGAGGTGTAGTTAATTCAACACAGACTAGAAATGGAACATGATACTCCAGTTTATTAACCATCTTTTGTGTCGGAACTTGTGGTTTTTAAAAAGTAAAGTCGTGGGGTGAGGTTTAATCTTCCTGAAAGTCTAAATATAGTTTGTACATGCGGAAATATGGATTTTAAAGATGTTCACATCAAATTAGTTAAGTAACTACAGTTATTCCCAGCAAGTCCAGGCTGAATTCCACTCTTGTGAATTACAGTTCACTTACACTTCAAGTTGCCAATTTTAATTTCTAACAGAAGGCATTCCACCTTTTTGTTGTGCTTGTGCACAGTGTAGGGAAATTATGATTAGTCCCCATGTAAAAGATTTGGGCTTTGCACATAATTGGGCATGAAACAGGACTGCCAGCATGCGTGAACATGAAGCGAACCCACGTGTGAACATGACATAGATCACTCAAGTGTATGTACAATCTTTATATTAAATAAATTCAGTCGGAAAATCCAGATAATAAATGTCCCAAATTGATTCCTCAAGATTATTGGACAACTACTCCTAAAACTCAAAATGTCCATTTCACACTATGGGGGTGTGATAGCATACAGGAACTTGTGCTAAAATTTCAGTAGAGGTGAAGAAACAGCCTAGGTGAATTGTGCAATAAACAGTGAAATTCATTGCCCTAGGTTCTTTCTTCAACTGTGAACTTTTGAACCTTATGTGAAGATAAAACATGAGTGTATACTCAATTTTGGCCCTTGTTTTAAGTTGCTTGAATCCTGCTGTGTTTCCTCTTCTAACTAGGTTTGGAGCATTTGCTTCTCCTTCCCCCTCAGTTGATGGATGGTCCACTGCTATCTGGTGCATCTGGTCCTTTTAACATCCTCCTCTTCCTCCCTTTTTTCTTCTCAATGCCACTTAGTCCTCAGTCCACCGACAAGGCTAAAAATTGTTTACACTTGCCTACAATGATCAAGCAACAGTTGAACATTTTTATGGCTTTTGAAGGGTCCACACTTTAGATACTGGGCAGAGCTACAGTGACCTGATTCATCTGCAACTGTGCACTGTCTGCATGACTGAAGACTCCAAAGTATATATAAATGAATATACCCTTATATGACCTGACGAGATAAATAAATAAGTTAGGTATAATAAATATGTTAGGTATTACTGTAGGGTTAGTATAAATGGGTGGTTGTTGGTCGGCACAGACTCGGTGGGCTGAAGGGCAAGTTTCAGTGCTGCATCTCTAAATAATAAATAAGATAATAAAGATCCTGTGAATTTTATACCTGACCTCAGTTGATGGTCTGTTTATTCATAATCGTTTGCACTTTATTTTGCACAAGTTAGATTCCTATGCGAATGGTGAAGAAATAATAACTTGTATTTTTTCCTCCTCTCTACAGGGAGATCAGTGCAATTTCAGCCATGATTTAGGACCACCCAGAAAGCGGGAACTCTGCAGATTTTACTACAATGGATTCTGTGCTAAAGCAGAAAATTGTTTATACATGCACAATATCCTTCTGTGTTTCCACTTTGCACTGATGCAAAACAGTATAACTCAATCAGGTTCTGCTGATTCAAGCCCAGGGCATGTCTGTGTGAGGCCTGCTTAGAAAAGACTGCTGTATTTTGGTCTTGACACCAAAAAGACTATAGCTTCAGTGCAGTGTCAAGGCAACTTTAAAAGTGTTTTGATGGTACTTCAGAGTTCCTGCACACTTGATAAATTGAAGGGTTTTACAAATGATATTTTGACAAAGCATACATTCTCGACTGTACTACCAGAAAGTTCAAAATTCACTGTCCAGGAGCGGAGCTCTGCACATACACATTTTAATTTTAGATTTCCAGCAATATTTTTCACCTTCACGTCTAAAACTGGTTGACAGCAATTAAGATTCCCCATGCAAAGTGACCATGACAATTTTTATTTTCTAAGTAAACAGGAAAATAAGGGTTAACTAAAAATCTGTACTCTTACTGGGTTTTAACACTCACATAAACACTATGTAGAAAATTAAGTGAGAGGGAGTGTAGGAAAATAATTTATTTTGGGGGTTTACTTTATGCTTTAAACCATAAGGGTTTAGTTTTCAGAAAATGGGCTGGACAGTTGAGGGCCCTGTCAACCACAGTGGGGGTAATCCTTGGTTAAAGAAAAAGGAAGAAATATCAGAAGTACTGTTGTGGGAGGTTGTATCATCAGAGCAGATGCATCGGAGACGGAGAAACAGGGAGAATGGAATGGAGTCCTTACAGGAGGCAGGGTGTGAGAAAGTGTAGTCAAGGTAGCAGTGGGAATCGGTGGGCTTATAATGAATATTATTATCCCCAGAGTTGGAGATAGCGAGGTTGAGGAAGGAAAGGGGAGTGTCAGAGAGGGACCATGTAAAGGTGAGAGAAGGGTGGAAATTGGAAGAAAAGTTGATAAAGTTTTCCAGTTCGGGGCAGGAGCAGGAAATGCAACTTGTGCAGTCATCAATGTACCGGAAAAAGAGTTGGGGGAGGGGGCCTGAGTAGGGCTGGGACAAGGAAAGTTCGACATTTCCCACAAAAAGATAGGCATAACTCGGACCCATGCGGGTACCCATAGCAACACCATTTACTTGTTGGAAGTCAGTGGAGTTGAAGGAGAAGTTATTCAATGTGAGAACAAGTTCAGCCAGGCGGAGGAGGGTTGTGGTGCATAGGGACTGGTTGGGCCTCTGTTCAAGGAAGAAGCAGAGAGCCCTCAAACTTTCCAATCTTCCCTCATAGCTGCAACTTTCAAGCTGTGCAACATTCTTGTAAATCTTCTCTGTACTCCCTCCAGAACAATCATGTCCTTCCTGTAGTGTGGTGACCAGAACTGTACGCAATACTCCAGCTGTGGCCAACAAGTGTTTTGTACCAGCATTGCATCCCTACTTTTGTATTCTGTGCCTCGGCCCATAAGGGAAAGCATTTCATATGCCTCCTTCACCACTCTATCTACCTGTCCTGCTACCTTTAGGGACCCGTGGACATGCACTTCAAGGTCTCCCGCTTCTTCTACCCCTCTCAATATCCTCCTGTTTATTGTGTATTCCCTCACTTTATTTGCCCTCCCCAAATGCATTAACTTCACAGTTCTCTGGATTGAATTCCATTTGCCACTTTTCTGCCCATTGATATAATTCTGGAGTCTAAAGCTATCCTCTTCATTATCAACTACACGGCTAATTTTTGTGTCATCAGCAAATTTCCCAATCATGCCTCCCACATTTAAGTCCAAGTCATTAATATATACACAAACAGCAAGGGACCCAACACTGAGCCCTGTGGAATGCCACTGGAAACTGCTTTCCATTCGCAAAAACATCTGTCGACTACTACCCTTTGTTTCCTGTCACTGAGCCAATTTTGGGTCCAACCTGCCACATTCCCCTGTATCCCATGGGCTTTCATGTTACTGACCACTCCTAATCATAGTTATATTTATTGTAATTAAGCTAGATTTCTTATAATTACCTCTGACTGGTTCTAACACGTGACCCTCCAAGTTTTATCTCCCAGTCCTGAGATCACTTGGCTCACTCCAGAATCTGCTGTCTGTACAACACTGCCACGTTTTTACACTTTTATATGTAAGCCGTAGCAGCCTTTTCTAGCTTGAAAACCAATCTCTGCCTTTATTTCACACTAATTCTGCAATTTTAAAATTTCAGAATTGGCCACATCCTGTACAACATTCTACTGCAGCTGATATTTTTATGAAAACCAGAGGTCACAACAGTGGAAGCATTGAAACCATTTGTGAACCAGCACTAATGAATGTGTCAAACCCAACATTTCCCCAACTTCTGATAGTGACTTTTACCTTATCGAACCATATCCTAGCTTCAGTAACACTGTCAGAACTGTCAAGCTTCCTTCTCCAGATAACCACAAAGCTAGTGTACCTTCCAATAAAGGCATGTTACAAATAGTAAGAGACAAACATCATGCTGTATGGACAGTGATTATTTTTGTTTCTAATCTACAGCATCACTATAGCAGTAATGTCCTCTCCATTACATGGTACAGTGCTCCTGTTCTTATGAAACAACATATCATCAGACTGTCTGTCATCAATCTGATGGGAGATCTATCAATATAAACAAACAGCAGATGCACTTAGAATGAAATTAATAATGTCTCCCCATTTCTTAAAGGAAAATATCCTGCTTTTTCCAGAAACTCTGTCCATTCTTTCCAAGGGCCTCTGAGCTGTAGAACAGATTGCCTCCCCACTCCCCCTCTCAACTGAAGTCTTTTCAAACTTTTAAGCTCGGTGTTAACTAATCAGTATTACTCAATTTATCTTCTCTTCTGCTGTTTTCAGCCTTAGTGTCCTGAACATTTGGCCTTGGCTGTTCAACTTAGAGCTACTTTGCAGTGATGCAAAGAGACGGTATAACCTCCGAGTCAGGTCTAGACTCCAGAGCCAAGTGGTCTGTGATCATCTCAGGTTGGTCATCTGAAAGGGGTCAGGTTTAGCACCACAGAGCCTGAAGAGGCCTTGAACTTGCTGCTTATTCCATAAACATGACTTTTTTTTGCCAGTTCTGTGAATGTACATGCTCCTCTCCATATTTTTGCGAGTGGGTATGAGAGTATGTTCAAAGCTCTTCCTTAGCCCCCACAGTTTAATTTAGAGACAGACTGTATAATTCAGGTTGTGGTAGCTCCAGAATAAACACCATAAATTCCTCAACAGGGCAAAAAACAGAGGTAAAAACAGCAAGTGCTGGAAATACTCAGCAGATTAGGCAGCATCTGTGGAAAGAGAAGCAGAGTTAACGTTTCAGGTCTGTGACCTTTCATCAGAAATGGTAAAGGTTAGAAAAGAATTAGGTTTTAAGCAAGTGAAAGGGTGGGTGGTGGTGAGGAAGGGAAGAAAAGGGAAGGTGTGTGATAGTGCAGAGGGCAGGCGAGATTAAATAAAAAAGCTGTCCTGGGACAAAATCAAAGAGTGTGTTAATGCTTGTGGTGAAAGACAAAGCATTGGTCCAGAGAGAGTGTTAATAGTGGAATAACGAGCATCTCTGTCTACATGAAAACCAGGCACATGGTTAAA
Organism: Heterodontus francisci; assembly: GCF_036365525.1. NCBI lineage: Eukaryota > Metazoa > Chordata > Chondrichthyes > Heterodontiformes > Heterodontidae > Heterodontus > Heterodontus francisci. The sequence continues at coordinate 18,699,723 of NC_090410.1, read as the reverse complement.
AAATAAAATATAAAAATAGATTTAAAAAAAACCAGTCATACTCAACTCAATGTTCAGTCCGCAAGGCTGTAGAGTGCCTAAACGAAAGATCAGGTGCTGCTCCTCAAGTTTGTGTTGATGTTCACTGGAGCAGGCCAAAGACAGAAAAGTTGGCATGAGAATGGCGGTCGGGGGGTGTTGAAATGGGAAGCGACCGGAAGCTTGGGGTCATGCTTTCGGACTGAGCAGAGGTGTTCCACAAACCAATCTGCATTTGGTCTCCCCAAAATAGAGGCAACTGCATTGTGAGCAGCGAATACAGTATACTAAATTGAAGGAAGTACAAGTAAATCGCTGCTTCACCTGGAAGGAGTGTGGGGCTTTGGATGGTGAGGAGAGAGGAGGTAAAAGGGCAGGTATTACACCTCCTGCGATTGCATGGGAATGTGCCGTAGGAAGAGGACGAGGTGTCGGGGGTGATGGAGGAGTGGACCAGGGTGTCGCAGAGGCGAAAGGTCAAAGACTTGAAACGTTAACTCTGCTTCTCTCTCCACAGATGCTGCTTGACCTGTTGAGTATTACCAGCGCTTGCTGTTTTTATTTCATATTTCCAGCATCTGCAGTATTTTGCTTTTAAAAACCAGAGGTAGTTGGCCTGTGCATTTTTTATTGATCCATTAGGAAAACACAAAAGTAGTTGTTAAAATTTTTGTTGAACTTCTACAAGTTATAAAATTCTATTGCCTTTTCAGGAAAATTATTGTTCTTAATATGACTCACATGAATTCCCTTGTAAGTTCTTTCATACAACTGGAAATTGTTACCAGGGTGACGAGTGCAAATTCTCCCACAGACTTCTAACCGAAGAAACCAGGGAGCTGCTGGACAAGGTAAAGCAAATTCAAGATGTTCTTTCACAGTTTACTCCCCTCCGTCGTAGTGACTCATACTAGGATACAGTTATATAATGGTGGCAGCCTTTGGGTACCTTGCTTAAGTGGTCTTTTAAATTCTGAGTCTAGACCTCGTCCGCAGGTAATTTTTTCATGGGGTGGGAGGGAGTACGTCTGAGCTTGTTCTCACCTGATGTCCCTATATGAGCAGTTTTCAGCGGATTATCACTGGATGATAATGGAGAGCAGGAATCCTGGCTCATTTCTTGTCTTTAACCCAAGCTGTTTGTAGCATCATTGCAGCTGCCTAGATCGGCTCACAGCACAGAACCAGGGAAATGCCCGATGTGCTTTGATCAGTTTGAAACACTGCAGTGCATTTTTTCTCTATCGTTTTGGGAGCACACAAGCAGATAATTTTTCGCTGTTTATTTCAGTTAATTTGACTTGCATAAATTGGCACCTACAATGCTATCGGCATGCATGGAAATTGCTTATCTTAGGAGCAATTTACTGTTGCTTTATGTTAGAGCCGTTCCAGTTGAAGTGATGTTGGAGTTTCTTGTGCTATGTTATCTACCCAACTCCTACTTGCATTACAGGGTGACCTTGCCCATGCAGTTTTGAGAGTTTCATGTAAGACTATCAGACAACAGCCAAGAAAAATAGTCATGGATTCTGTGGTCTCTGGAGAAGCCAGGAAAATCTACCTATTGAGGTGATTCTCCTCTCCCCCAGAGGCAGCTTTGCAGCCTCATTTACATCACATTTTGCCACTGACGTCGAGTTTCATTAACAGCAGTGCTATAAAGGGGAACTTTACAAATCCCCTTAGGTTCATCCCCATAGGTTGCACGATGGTGTTCCGACTGACTGTTCCACAGTATGGAAGGGTGCCACGTTCTTGCCTGTGGTTAGCATGGTACTGATGTTGGCTGTGCTGTTAGTAGTATTGAACAGTGATGACGTGACACTTAGAAAAGATGAAGATTCGTAGGTGAGTTACCCAAGGCCAGTCTGGTGTACCCACTGACAACTTGGTCAGGAGTGACATTGGCAGATGCCTAGGTGCAGGCTGCTTGTCCACCTTCTCAGATGTACTTCTCAGCAATGTAATTTGGAATAAAATTCCTTGAAAAGTGGGGAAAAAATGAAAACAGCTTGTCATTAAAGCCAGTTTAGGAATCCTGGACAGTGGAGTCTTTTCACCTGGAAACTTGCTTCAGTTCCTACCTGAGCCAAAGTCTGTCTTGACTAGCTGGAAGAATGAAGGTAGACTATTTGACTAGATGCAGGTTCATAGCACAAAATTGATTTAAAAGTCTTTTATAAACACATAAATAGTAAAACGGTAGTCAAAGCAAAGGTGGAGCTGATTTGGGACCAAAAAGGAGATTTTGTGGGGGAAGGGCATGGGTGAGGTACTAGATAAGTAATTTCATCTGTCTTTGCTAGGGAAGAGGATTCTGTCAGTGTAGGAGTAAAGGAGGAGGCAGCAGGTAGATAGGATAAAAATAAAAGAGGATACACTTAAAAGGTTGGCAGTCCTCAAAATAGAAAAGTCACCTAATCAGATGAGATGTATCTAAGATACTCAGGGAAGCAAGGGTGGAAATTGTGGAGTCTCTGGCCAAAATCTTCCAGTCCTCCTTGGATATGGAGTTTGTGGTAGAGGACTCAAGGATTGCAAATGTTACACACCTGTTCAAAAAAGGGGAGGGGGATAAACCCAGCAACTATAGATCATTCAGCCTAACTAACATCAGTGATGGGGAATCTTTTTAGAGACAATAATTCAGGACAAAATTAATTGGCATTTGGAAAAGTGTGGGTTAATAAATGAAAGCACAGATTTGTTAAAGGCAAATTGTGTTTGACTAACTTAATTGAAGTCTTTGATTAAGGAACAAAGGGTTGATGAAGGTAATACAGTTGATGCTGTTTATATGGAGCTTCAAAAGGCATTTGGAATTGCCACATGTTAGAGTTGTTAGCAAAATTGAAGCCCATGGGAGCATGGATAGAAATTGGCCAAGGGATAGAATGCAGAGAGTGGTGGTGAACAGTTGTTTTTCAGAGGGAAATGTACAGTGGTGTTCCCCAGTGGTCGGTGTTAGGGTACTGCTATTTTTAATATATATATTGATTTAACTTGGGTGTACAGGGCATGATTTCAAAGTTTGCAGATGATATGAAACTCAGAGATGTCATAAACAAGGCGGTGGCTCATAACAGGTTTCAGGAGGACATAGATGAGTAAAATGGTTGACAGGTGATGGATGAAATTTAATGCAGACAACTGTGAAGAAATGCATTTTGGTAGGATGAATGAGGAAAGGCACTATGAACCAAATGGTACAACTTAACAGGGAGTGCAAGAACAGAGAGACCTCTGGCAGTGTATGCATACAAATCTTTGAAGGTGTCAAGACAAGTTGGGAAGACTGTTAAAAAAGCATATAGGATCCTGGGCTTTATTAATAGAGGTGTAGAGTGCAAAAGCAAGGAAGTTGTGCTAAACCTTTATAAAACACTCGTTAGGCTTCAGATGCAGTATAGTATTCAATTCCAGTCATCAGACTTCAGGAAGAATGTCAAGGTTTTGAAGAAGGTGCAGAAAATATTTAATAGAATGAACCAAAGATGAGGGACTTCAGTTATGCGGAGAGACTGGAGAAGCTGCGGTTGTTTTTGTTAGAGCAGACAAGGTTAAGGAGATTTGATGGAGGTGTTCAAAATCATGAATAGTTTTGATAGAATAAATAAGGAGAAACTGTTTCCAGTGGCAGCAGAGTCAATAACCAGAGGGCACCGATTTTAGGTGATTGGCAAACGAATCAGAGGTAACATAAGGAAACATTTTTTGTACAGTGAGTTATGATCTGGAATGCACTGCCTGAAAGGGAGGTGGAAACATTTTAATTGTAACTTTGAAAAGAGAATTGAATAAGTATTTGAAGGAAAAGAAATTACAGTGCTATGGAGAAAGAGCAGGGAAGTGGGACTACTTGAATAGTTCAACCAAAGACCCGGCACAGGCATGACTGGCCTCCCTTTGTGCTGTATCATTCTATGATTGTATGAACTGATCATTAAATTGGTGTTTTTTCATCTTTTCAATCAAAGATGCTAGCCAGTGAGGCAGAAGCTGGTGCAGAGGACGAGAAGGAAGTAGAAGAGCTAAAGAAACAAGGAATCACTCCCTTACCGAAGCCGCCACCTGGGGTTGGGTTGTTACCCACACCACCTCGGCCTCCAATGCCACCTCCTTCAAATATTCCCAATGCTCCTCGACCTCCCATGATGGGACCGCCCCCTCCAGGTCCTCCACCACCTGGTCCCCCGCCAATAGGTCCTCCGCCTCCAGGCCCTCCACCTCCTGGACCACCATGTCTACCAGGTCAAAAGAAGATCCCCTCACTCTTTGAGATTGTTGTTCAACCCACTCCACATCTAGCACATAAAATGGGAATGAGGTAAACATTTTGTGCCCTACTCTTAAATTTTACACCAAGTCTATTAAAATCCACTTGTGTCAAGTTATATCTCTGCTATTTTGTTTTTAAAATGGTATTTTTAAAAGAAAAATGTAAACTATTTGGTGTTTCCACTGATGACATACCAGTAGTTCTGTTCCTTTACTGGTCAAAGTACCCTGTTCACTTTTTTTGAAGACCAAGAAATCTTTCATCTGTTGCATAGTGTAGAATCACTAAAACTAGAATTCTTAGTGCAGTTACACAGCTGGTTGTTGCTGGAAAAAGAGGGGTTTGAAGAGCATGGCTGGAATATTTAGTTGAACCTACAAAGGGGCTGCATGCTTGTTGGACTCCCAGTGGCTTTTCCCTCTTACTATCACTACTTAATGCTTATCTGGATAATGTACTTTATAGGCTGTTTGTGAACAGCAATTTTTCTTACAACTTTAATTTTGCAGTATAGTGTGTTATATCATACTACTTTCCAAATAATGATTGTATGAATAATATGCTTACTAACATCCTTGGTTGTCCATTGTTTTCTTTTATGCTTAAAAACTAATGTTGGAGTCACCTCTTGTATAGAACTGTGCTCTATGTGACTTCATGACATTTTGGTCCATTGATGACCTGTTGTTTCCATCCACGAGTCATGCTTACTCTGAGCTGGGAGCTGTAAGGTTCAAGCCATGCACCAGGACTTGCAAGCATAATCTGAGTTGATGCTCCTGTGTAGTTTTGTGGGAGTGGTGCATTGTTAGAGATGTCATCTTGATTCAAAGGGCTTTTTTCATCCAAGCCTTTCTTGATATCACAAGAGGGAAGGTTCATGGGAGATATTTGTGGCTGTAGTATTTTCTGTTTCCTGAGACCTGCCATTTCAATCCTTTCTTCTCTGCATGGACCTGGTCAGCTATGATAGCTGTGGAACCCTCATCATATAAAATTGAAGCGATAAGCTTCCGATTTGACTTTGGATGTAGACCAAAGTGAACGCTCAGAATCCTGAAAAACTAAGGCACTGTTTGCAGTAATGTTTGTTTTGATGCAGAAATAATACAGTTGTCTCAAAGAATAATGTTGTAAAACAGTAGTTTGCAAAATAAGCATGAGTTTGAGAATAAAATTGATTAATGTTCTTTTTCCACACAGGCCACGGTTCCCACCACCGCCTCCTGGCTTCCCAGGACCTCCGGGGCCACCAGGACCTCCCATGGGTCCAGGACCTGCTCCAGGTATGGGACCTGGACCGGGTCCCATGCCTGGCCCAGTGCCTGGACCTGTGCCAGGCCCTGGCCCAGAGGAGATGCCGCTTGGCCCTGGAATGAATCTAGGACCGCCAGTAGGACCAGGCCCTCCAATTCCACCATTCATGCAAGGAGATCCAGGAATGATGCCTCCTGTTCCTTCTGCACCTAATTTCTATGATAACTACTATCAACAGCAGGGAATGCAGATGGACGTTGGTCAAGATGGAGAAGAAGGTAGGACGCCTGTTATGTACCTTACCCTTTCCAGTCTAGGACATACTTTGATTAATTTTAGCATAATCCATTTTTCGACATTAACATAAAATGGGAGTCACAAACAGAAAATTGAGTTTATCTCAAAATTAGAGATTGATTGCTTGAAAATCAGTTTGTAGAAAATGTAGTGCTACATAATTATTCTGTGTTTTCAGCACCCATTTGTGATAGACTCAGGAAGCTAAAATAAAGATCTGATAACATACAACTGAATGTGGAGCAGTCATCTTCAAAACATTTTCAAACACTTTATTTCATAGGTCAAATTCAGGTGGCTTTTTTGAATGCATGATTACTTTTTCTCATTGGGTGACTTTTTATGTTGAAGAAGGTGAGGGATATTGGTTTTGCTCCATGCCTGTATCAGGCCTTCCAAGGTTAGGTACAACACAGATCACATGCAGAGAGCAGTACCACCCACTCTGCACCATCAACATGTGCCTTACTTCCAACTTTACAGGAGCACCCTTTGTAGACCAGTGTGACATTTTCCTTTCTGGGATGAGTCTTTTAGCCTGCTTGAGTGAGATTAGTGCCAGTTTGTGTCAAATTATTTGCTGTGCTGTGAACCTGACCACCAGCAACTGGACTGAGTCTGCTCAAACCCAGCTCACTTTGAGATATTATAGTGGGCAGTGAGGGCTGATTTTTTTTTTTAAACTTCCTTAGAATTGGAACTGGAGTCAAATCCTGCAACTGTGCTACATATCCATGATACCATCCAACTGTTGGGATACAGCCTGGAACCATAACATGCACCAGTGTGTTGCATTCATGATCTTAGCCAGGGCATTAGTTGAAAGTAAAGCAGCTTCCATAGAGACAGTTGAGTCAAGGTGGGCTGCTAGTAGAATGACGTGAACACTGACCTGTGAGCAGGTCATCTGCCTGCCTGTTTTCTTGGTCAGAAAATAGACCAAAGAAGGTTATTTTCCAAAGGGGAACATGCACTTAAAAGTATATTGTACCTTTTCAGATTGAATTTGGATTATTTCCACTTTAACGCTTCAAATCTTGATGCATTGTGCTGTGCACTGAAAGTTCATTATTTGGTGTGAGCTAAAATTGGGCTGTGGGCAAGCATAAAGGAAAAGTATACATGAATAGTGATTATAATTAGAATATCCACATTCAATGCCTAGTAAATTGTGTAGAGAGCAAGATTTATTTATTTATTTATTTAGAGATACAGCACTGAAACAGGCCCTTCGTCCCACCAAGTCTGTGCCGACCATCAACCACCCATTTATACTAATGCTACATTAATCCCATATTCCTACCACATCCCCATGATTCCCCTACCACCTACCACTCGGGGCAATTTATAATAGCCAATTTACCTATCAACCTGCAAGTCTTTGGCTGTGGGAGGAAACCGGAGCACCTGGCAAAAACCCACACAGTCACAGGGAGAACTTGCAAACTCCACACAGGCAGTACCTAGAATTGAACCCGGGTCGCTGGAGCTGTGAGGCTGCGGTGCTAACCACTGTGCCACCCAAGATGTGCAAGAAAGGTGGAGATCTGGCATTTATGGCGAATGAAACGCAACATTGAATAATGTACAGTAATTCAGATGCTACAGGTGCTAAAAAAAAATCCTGGACGTGGTGACTTTTCTAACCTTGCAGGAGAGCAGGTGAAATGTGTGGTAGTACACGGGGTCATTAAAAAAGCACTTCCATAAAGAATGATAGAGCTTGCCAAGGTAAATAGGAGCAGATATTCAAAAATGCAGTATTGGCACTCTGCAGTTCCCTGATGAGGTCATATTTGTAGAGTATTAAAACAATGCAGAATTTATTCTCATTTAAAAAGCAGCTGGATAAGTTTATTTGAGAATGAGTGGATTCTGCAAGCTTGGACAGACTGGAGATTGTTCTTTTAGGTATGTCTGGAACACAGTTCAAAGTGCTTCTATTTGAAATGAATTGAAAAAGTTAATTAGCTTCACTGTTTCCAGTTATATATTTTTATTAATGAGCTTGTCTACTGCTCAATTAGTTGATCATTGCTTTGCTAGTGTCACGGTAAATGCCTGTGTGCTGCAGAATAATGCTCTAATTATATCTTTCCAAGCAAGTTATGTCAAGTTATCTCAACTTGAATGTAATAAAGGAAAATATATATGTTGGGATGTTTCATTGCCTCCTCTCCCTCTAATTTTCTCAGCTGTCCTGAAGGTGCACTGTCATGTGAAGATACAGGTCTGTGTGCCAGCTGCCCTATAGTACCTCACCATATGTGACCCTGAACAGTGAATATTAGCAGGCTGTTTAACTTTGTGAAACATGGGAGACTTGCCAATCTACACATGCTCACTGACCAGTACTGGGTGCTGGATAGAGATCAAAAAGGTTTCCCACGCAATAAAGCTGAATCTTTGGAGTAGGTGCAAGATGAGTAGGTGCAAGAAATGGTGGCTCTCCATGAGGGAGAAGGAAAGTGACCGACAAAACTGAAGTTATCTACTGCACTCTTTAAGTGCCTTTCCAGTTGTACAGATAGGTAACATTTGGTGATTAAAAGTACTCTGACCTTTTTTCCTCCTTCACAATCAATTCATATTTCAGCTAAGTTAACACATTGGGGCGCTAGCTGCACTATCAAAGCATGGAGATTTGAGATTCCATTCCCCATTCTCGGTCATGTTGAGTTGCCTGTCTGACCTCTTTTTGCCATTGCTCAATGGGCAGAAAACATTGAAGAGACAGTCGCCTCAGAATCTTCTTGTGCGCCTTGCAGCGTATAGTCAAAGCACAAAGGTCTAGGAGCAAATGGATTTTCTGTCGTCTTTGGTATGGGTGATGTGTAGTGTAAGGAGAGAATGGAAGGATTTGCACCTTCACACATTGATGAGTTAGAGCAATTTCCACCTTTTGCCAAGTGGTTTCCACACCTGCCCACCTACTGTAAACCACATGGAGCAATCATTGTCCAACTTAGCTCCTGTGAAACAGGATGACTAGCTCAAACAATGACTGTATTGAATTGCAACAAAACAAGTACGTCAAAAAATAACAACTATATTTGTGTTGAAACAAGTGAGTTATTTTATTGAAAAAGCTCTTTTGCTTGAATTTGGTGAGATGTATGAGAATAATCAGCCAGTTAAACAGAAAGCAACTTATTCCTCTTTGCTCACTACTTTTGCTCATCTCTGTCCCAGGCGACTATGAAGAGATGGATGAAGGAGATGGCCAGCCTGTTCTGCTGCAACAGATTGATGAAATGGAAGCTGAGGCGAATGGAGGTGTGTCATCCAGTCAGAAAGCAAATTTAAATATCCCTGACTTCCTTCCTGCAGCCCAGCGGGCACTTTTTCTACGCATACAGCAAAAGCAGCAGGAGGAAGAGGAGAAGGCAAAGAGAAGAGCAGAGAGCAGTCAGCGGGAAAAAGAAAATGAGGAGGGTCAGTATTGCTTTTTTATTCTGATTAGGCATTGTAAAATAAATACCTTTATTAATGTCCCACAGTCAAAGTAGCAAGGAAGCAGATTTTTTTTTGTCATTCTTAAATGCTGTGTGTTTCCCACAATATTTGAAAGCTTGTTGCTAATATCTGCAAAAATTCCATACATCATGTAAATTAAGCTGCACCTTTTGTATTCAAACCCATGTTTAATATGTTAGTCAAATACATTGAATGACATTGTACAAGGCACAATTTCAAAATTTGCAGATGAAACAAAACCTAGAAGTTTTGTGCACTGTGAGGAGGATACTGATAAACTTCAAGAGGACATAGACAGGCTAGTAGAATGGGTCAACAAGTGACAAATTAAATTTAATGCAGAGAAGTATGAAGTGATTTATTTTGGTAGGAAGAATTCTAAAGGGGATGCAGGAGCACAGGGACCTTCATATGTGCCTGAATCATTGAAGGTGGCAGGGCAGGTTGAGAAAGCGGTTAATAAAGCATGCGAGATCCTAGGCTTAATAAGTGGGGACATAGAGTACAAAAGTAAGGAAGTTATGATAAACCTGTATAAAACATTGGTTCAGCCTCAACTGGAATATTGTGTCCACTAGGCAACACACTTAGGAAGGATGTGAAGGCATTAGAAAGGGTGCAGAAAAGGTTCATGAGACTGGCTCCAGGGATGAGGAATTTCAGTTGTGGATAGGTTGGAGAAGCTGGGGCTGTTCTCCTTTGAGAAGAGAAGATTAAGATTAGATTTGATAGCGGTGTTTAAAATAATGAAGGGTCTGGATAGAGTAGATAGAGAGAAACTGTTCCCATTGGCGAAATGATGGTGAACCTGAGGTCACTGATTTAAGTGATTGGCAAAAGAAGCAACGGCGACATGAGAAAAACCTTTTTTACACAATGAGTGGTTAGGATCTGGAATGCACTGCCTGAGAGTGTGGTGGAGGCAGATTCAATTGTGGCTTTCAAAAGAGAGCTGGACAGTTATCTGAAGAGAAAAAATTTGCAGGGCTACAGGGAGCAGACGGTGTGTTGTTCTTGCAGAGAGCCAGGATGGACACAATGGGCCAAATGGCCTCCTTCCATGCTGTAATCTTTCTATGATTCTATGAATGATAGACTCCATTCATTGGGCTTGAATTTCAAGTCAACAGTCAAAGGCTGTCACCTGCATTTTGAGAGTACTGATAGTCCTTGTCGGGCTGTAAGGAGCTGCCCTTGCTATAAGATGGGCTGCAAAACACATTTGCACTGAGTGCTGCTTGCGTGCACAGAGTATAAAGAAGGGAGTTTGGTTAGTGATGGGATTTTAAGGGTTAATCTCTCTAAAGTCTAGTTTTTGTTTACATTTAGCAATTAACTAAAATTTCTATTTAGGTTAAGAGGCAAGTTAAGTTTCTTACAGTTTTAAACAGGGATATACAAGCTCTCTGAGACTAGCTGTAGCTAGTTACTTAGGTAGTTAGCTTAAACTGGTTTCTGAGCTCTAGCAAAGCTGATTCATTATTATTTTCAGAGAGTATAAATTCAGGGGTCTCTGAGTGCTGCTTGTCTGTACTGAGTGCTTGAGTTCATAGAGTGTGAAGAAGGGAGTTTGGTAAATGAGCGAGTTCGGTGAGGAGGGGAACTATATATTGATTAAGAAAAATAAATTTCATTTAATTAACATCATATAGATGGCAGGACAGGTGATGTGTCACCGTTGCACTATGTGGGAGCTCCTGGATGCCACGGCAATCCATAGCAACCACGTTCGTAGTAAGTGTCTGCGGCCAGAGATATTTCGGCTCCGAGTAGATGAGCTGGAGGCCGAGCTGCAGACACTACGATGCATCAGGGTGGGGGAATGTTACCTGGACACTTTGGGTCTATTTTGGTCAGTGGCCAGGGATAGGAGGATGTGACTGTGAGTCAGGCAGGTAAAGAGATCGAGAAGATGGAGTGGAGCAGCCTCAGTCCTTGCAATTGAGCAACAAGTTGGAGGTTCTTGCAGCTTGTATGGATAGGAGTGAGGACTGCAGTGTGGATGAGCAGACTGATCATGGCACCATGGTACAGGAAGTCGTTCAAGCAGGGGGAGCAAAAAGGAAAGTACTGGTAGTAGCGGACAGTATAGTGAGGGGGATTGACGCTGTTCTCTGCAGCAAAGAGTGAGAGTTCAGAAGGTTGCGTTGCCTGCCCGGTGCCAGGGTTTGGGACATCTGCTCAGGGCTAGAGAGGAACTTACAGTGGGAGGGGGAGGATCCAGTCTATGTAGGTACCAACGACACATAGGCAGGGCAAAGAAAGAGGTTCTGCATAGTCAGTATGAGGAGATAGGCACCAAATTAAGATGCAGAACTTCAAAGGTAATAGTCTCTGGATTATTACTTGAGCCATGTGCAAATTGGCATAGGGCAAATAAGATTAGAGAAATGAATGCGTGGCTCAAAGACCGGTGTGGTAGAAGTGGGTTCGGTTTGCAGGGCTCTGGCACCAGTACTGGAGAAAGTGGAGACTGTACCTTTGGGATGGTCTACACCTGAACCGTGCTGGGACCAGTGTTCTAGCGAGCCACATAACTAGGGAAGTAGAGAGGGTTTCAAACTAAATAGTGGGGGCAAGGAATCAAATTTGGGAAGATATGGTAAATCAAGGAGTAGAGACAAGGCAAGAGAGAAAGGTATTGATATGGGAAAAGATAAACAAGACTGTGACAGGAAGGGACAGTGTGTACAAATCTAAGAGTAAATCAGCAGACGAGGCTAGAGGTTACGAAAATAATAAAAGGACAAAACTAAAGGCTCTGTATCTGAATGCACGCAGAATTCAAAACAAAACAGATGAACTGATGGCGCCAATAGAAATAAATAAGTACGATCTGATAGCCATTACAAAGACATGGCTGCAGGATGACATAGATTGGGACCTGAATATTGAAGGGTACATGACATCTAGGAAGGACAGGAAGCTAGGCAAAGGTGGAGGGATGGCTCTGTTAATTAATGATGGTATGAGCACAAGAGAGAGGGATGACCTAAGTTCAGGAAACTAAGATGTAGAAACGAGAAATGATAAAGGCAAGAAGTCACTTCTGGGAGTGGTGTACAGGCCCCCTAACCCTGACCACATGGTAGGACAGGGTGTAAAGGAAGAAACAATGGGTGCTTGTCAGAAAGGTACGGTGATAATCATGGGGGATTGTAATGTACATTTAGACTGGAAAAATCAAAGGGACAAAAGTAGTCTAGATGAGAAGTTTTGGGATAGTTTGTTAGAACAGCACGTTCTGGAACCAACTGGAGAGCAGGCTATACTAGATCTGGTATTGTGCAATGAGATTGGAGTAATTAATGACCTCATAGTGAAAGCGCCCCTAGGCAGCAGCAATCATAATATGATTGAATTTTACATTCCGTTTGAAGGAGAGAAGAATGGGTCGAAGACTAGTATTTTAAACTTAAATAAGGGCATGAAAGCAGAGCTAGGTAAAGTGAACTGGCAAATCAGATTAAGGGATAGGTCAATAGAGATGCAGTGGCAGGCATTTAAGGGGATATTTCAGAATACACAGAATAGATACATGCCAACAAGAAAGAAAAATTCGAAGGGGAGGTCCCACCATCTGTGGTTAACTAAAAAAAGATAGTATCAAACTTAAAGAAAAAGCATATAATTGCACAAAGATGGGTGGCAGGTCAGAAGATTAGACAGAATATAAAAAAAGCAAAGAATGACTAAAAGATTAACAAGGAGGGAAAAATTAGAGTATGAGAGAAAGCTAGCTAGAAATATAAAAGCAGATAGTTCCTATAGATATTTAAAAAAGAAAAAAGTTAACTAAGTGGCACAGTGGCGCAGTGGTTAGCACCGCAGCCTCACAGCTCCAGCGACCCAGGTTCAGTTCTGGGCACTGCCTGTGCGGAGTTTGCAAGTTCTCCCTGTGTCTGCGTGGGTTTCCGCCGGGTGCTGCGGTTTCCTCCCATAGCCAAAGACTTTCAGGTTGATAGGTAAATTGGCCATTGTAAATTGCCCCTAGATAGGTAGGTGGTAGGAGAATGGTGGGGATGTGGTAGAGAATATGGGGTTAATGTAGCATAAGTATAAATGGTTGGTTGTTGGTCGGCACAGACTCGGTGGGCCGAAGGGCCTGTTTCAGTGCTGTATCTCTTTAAAAAAAAGTGAGTGTTGGTCCTATAGAAAGTGAATCTGGGGAATTAATAATGGAAAATAAGGGGATGGCAGATGAATTGAACAGGTATTTTGCATCGGTCTTCACTATAGAGGCCACAAGTAACATCCCAGAAATAGCTGCAAATCAGGAAATGGAAGAGAGAGAGGAATTCAAGAAAATTACAATCACCAGGAAAGTGGTACTGAACAAATTTTTGGAGCTGTGGGCTGACAAGTCCCAGGTTCTGATGGACTTCATCCTAAGGTCTGAAAAGATAGTTGATGTGTTGTTTTTATTTTTTCAAAATTCCCTAGTTTCGGGGAAGGTTCCATTAGATTGGAAAATAGTGAATGGTAACTCCTTTATTCAAAAAGGGAGAGAGACAGAAAGCAGGAAACTATTTAGCTAAATATCTCTCATAGGGAAAATGTTAGAAGCTGTCATTAAAGATGTTATAGCAGGGCTTAGAAAAATTCAAGGTAATCATGCAGAGTCAACATGGTTTTGTGAAAGGGAAATCATGTTTAACCGATTTATTGGAGTTCTTCGAAGAAGTAACGTGCTGTGGATAAAGGGAAACCGGTGGATTTCCAGAAGGCATTTGATAAGGTGCCACATCAAAGGTTATTGCAGAAACTGAAATCTCATGGTGTAGGGGTAACATATTGGCATGGATAGAAGTATGGCGAGCTAACAGGAAACAGAGAGTAGGCATAAATTAGTTGTTTTCTGGTTGGCAAAATTTAACGAGTGGTGTGCCACAGGGATCAGTGCTGGGGCCTCAACTTCTAACAATTTATATAAATGACTTGGTTGAAGGGACCAAAGGTATGGTTGCTAAATTTGCTGATGACACAAAGGTAGGTAGGAAAGTAACTTATGAAGAGGATGTAAGGAGGCTACAAAGGCATATAGATAGGTTAAGTGAGTGGCAAAGATCTGGCAAATGGAGTATAATGTGGGAAAATCTGAAATTGCCCATTTTGGCAGGAAGAATGAAAAAGAAGCATATTTAAATTGAGAGAGATTGCAGAGCTCTGAGATGCAGAGTGATCTGGGTGTCCTAGTGCCTGAATCGCATAAGGTTAGTATGCAGGTACAGCAAGTAATTAGGAAAGCTAATAGAATGTTATTGTTTATCGCGAGGGGAATTGAATACAAAAGTAGGGAGGTTATGCTATAGTTATACAGGGTAACATCTGGAGTACTGTGTACAGTACTGGCCTCCTTATTTAAGGAGGGATGTAAATGCGTTGGAAGCAGTTCAGAGAAGGTTTACTAGACTAATACCTGGAATGGGCGGGTTGTCTTATGAGGAAATTGGACAGGCTAGGCTTGTGTCCGCTGGAGTTCAGAAGAGTAAGAGGCGACTTAATTGAAACATATAAGATCCTGAGGGGTCTTGACAGGGTGGATGTGGAAAGGACGTTTCCTCTTTTGGAAGAATCTAGAACCAGAGATCACTGTTTAAAAATAAGGGGTTGCCTGTTTAAGACAGAGATGAGGAGAAATTTTTTCTCTCAGAGGGTCCTGAGCCTTTGGAATTCTCTTCCTCAAAAGGCAATGGAAGCAGAGTCTTTGAATATATTTGAGGCAGAGGTAGATAGATTCTTGATAAGCAAGGGGGTGGAAAGTTATTGGGGGGTGGCGGGAATATGGGGGAATATAGGTTACAGTCAGATTAACCTTGATCTCGTTGAATGGCGGAGTGGGCTCGAAGGGCCCAGTGGCCTACTCCTGCTCCTAATTCCTATGTACGCCGCACCATGTGAACTATCTCCTTCCGCCTTATATAGACCAATATTGACATCACTAAGTCCATATTTTTCAAGATAAATACGAAGGGAAAAAGGTATTTGGTTCATTATTCCAAACAGAATCTGCACTTTCTGTTCCCTGTACCCCCACTCCACTCCCCCGATCCCTATCGTAGTTTAAATGATATCAGCAGGTTTTCCTTCATTGCTCTGCCTGGAGGTCTGTTCCACTAGTTAACACTCAAACTTTCGACATTTCTACATTTACCATTCTCCAGTTTGAACCCCTGTCCCCTTATAATAAATTTTGTGATTTAAATTGAAGTCATGAAATCTTTTCTTTACCATTTTCTATCTTGTATACCTCAAGAGGTACCCTCTTAGTCATTTTCAAGGTTTCAAACTGTCTTACCTTGCCTGATGACTATACTGGGAGCAGAAAAGTAGAGAAATAGGGGTTAACAATATATACTAAATTAAACCACAAAGTATCTTAAAAGTTTGTGCACTTTCTTAATAGAAGAGTGGCTTTTGCATTTGAACTGGAATAACTCTTGCAGTATAATGTAATGTGGTGTTGTGTATTTTGTAGGTGATGGTGATAATTGGTACTCAAGTGATGAAGAGGAAGGTGGAAGTAGCATGAGCTCCATATTAAAAACACTTCGTCAGCAGTCTGCGAGCAAACCTCAAGTGCAAGCCCAGTGGGTGGCACATAATAAGAATGGCAACAGCCAGAGTGCTGCTGATCCGCGCCTGCAGAAGGAGAGGCAGTCAAGTGCGAACCGACCCATGGATCCTCGGATTTCAAGGGACCCCAGACTATGTCGAAGCACAGAGAACACATCAGGAAGCTCTGGATCCGATACAGCTGCTTCAGAAAGCAGGACTGTAACTGTGCCTAAAATAGATGTTGTTCATCAGACTGCCCCCACCAATGTAAAACCTCAAACAGTAATTAACGAGGAAGAAGGAGAGAGGCTTCTGAGGGACAGGGCAGTAGCCATTCCTCTTGATCCGCTGCCAGGTTCCTCGCTGAGGGATCCCAGGTCTCAGCTTAAGCAGTTTAGCCATATTAAAATGGACATCTCCCTGGGGAAGCCTCATTTTGCTAAAAGCATCTTGTGGAGTCCAGAGGACCTGATCCCACTGCCTATTCCTAAGCCAGATCCTGTTGCTGTTCCTGTGCCCTTCCCAACATTGGACCCCCGGTTAAACCGTTCTCCGCAAACTGGGCCTTCAGACCCCAGACAGCGCATTGCTGACCCAATAGCGGAGCCCTCCCAGTCTGTACCAAATTCTACCCTTCCGGACTTGAGCTTATTATCCAGATTACTGAAGAGTGTGGATGCTTCAGCAACCAAGGTGACCACACAGAGCGACAAGCCTTCTGACCCCAGGATGCGAAAGATACCTGCTGACCCAAGACTGCAGAGACCCACTGGCGGACTCCAAACCTCTAACTCACAAGCCAGCAAGCCTGCGGAACAGAATGAAGCCGCTGCTCTGCCTTTAGGGAAGGATTTGGGTGCTGGACTTGCACCATATGATCCCAGGTTGGTTACAGCTGGTGGGCAGAGCAGAGGAGGAGGTGGAGGACAGAGCACTATGCTGAGTGGCATTAGTTTGTATGATCCAAGAACTCAAAGCAGCCAGAATGCAAATGTCAGAAGCACAGAGTCTTCCAGTGAAGGTAACCTTCAGTCTAAAGGATTGGACGTCCTTAAAAGTACCAGTAAGCCAAAAGAGCCATTGTTTGTAAGGAAATCAGCATTGGATCAACTGGAAAATGAGAAGTCAAGTTCAGAAAATCCCACGGACAGATACAATAGTTACAACAGGCCCAGGCCAAAACCAGCCACTCCTGCTGCCCCCACACAGGAGACGGGTCAGACGGGAGTGCACAGCCTCCCAGTGCCATCTCTGTTTGGATTGATTCACCCGCAGTTCTCTGAGGTGAAGCAGGCCAGTAAATCTGGCTCAGGCAGCCCCTTTGGTGGGAACAGCCCTCCCGAGGAGAGCGAACAGGATGCAACCTCCCTGAAGGATGTTTTTAAAGGGTTTGATCCGACAGCATCACCGTTTTGTCAGTAAATTGTAAAAGGACACTGAATGCTGCATTTAACCTTATATATTTAACTTCACAGCAGGGGCTGGACACAGTGTCGGGCAACGTTTTATCATATTCTTTAACTTTGTAATTTAATACAGTAATAAATGTGAATATGCTTCGAAAGCAGGTGAGAGAATTCACCAAGCTGAAGTTTAGTCAGTTCAGAAGACCAATTTCTGAATCCAACATGTGATTCAGGCAATTAATTCAGACTCTTCAAAAACAAAACAAGAGACGATGTGCTTTTTCCAGTTCTTGGCTCGTAAGCATTCTTTCTAAAAGAAAAGTCAGTCTGTCCAACAGCAGGAGCTTGTCTGTAACAGGTACAGAGCTCCGACTGATGTTGGAGAAATTCAAATAGAAGATGAGAGTGGCATTTTTTTGATAGGACACAGTCTTTTAAAAAACACTGTAGAGTAGTTATATGTAGAAATGCATAATTGACATCGAATGTAGATGTAATATGTTATGAGTTGAATGGTGTGTTTGCGCAGTGACCCTCCTACACATTTAGATAAGAGTCTTGTTCTGTGGGTTCCTGAGTTTTATTTTTCCTGCTCGCTGTGGGGATGAAGAGGTTGAGGTTGGGTTTTATCAAATAAATATGGGTACCTGCAGCCTCTGCATCACCAGATATCCCCATGCTGCGGGGCAGAACTCCCTAAAACATTTCACTGTAAGGCTGTGAAACAAAAAACCCTACTAGAAATGTTGAATGTCTTAAACATGTATTTTAAAAATACACACCTATGTATATAAACTATACTCTTGATAAACTGAGGGACAGAGTATTCAAGAATAACCGAGAATCTTTTTTTATCGAAAAAAAAAGTTTATAAAAAAAGAAGAGCCTCCTGCGGCCTGGTACCTGCTTCCCTGGAAACTGTGCCGAGAACTGGCCGTTGTTTTTGTGCATTCCTGGAACGTGTCCAAATTGGACATGTGGGTCTTCCAAGTTGCCAAGGCTTTCTCAACTCAAGAATTCCACTATCCATGACATTTCCACAACAGACTCCAAATACTGTAAATTGAAGCATTTCTTCTGTGGAGAAATCATACATAAGGTGCTGCCTTGTTTTACTTTTGTTTTAATATCTTTATATGGTAAATATGTACAAAAAGCAGAGAAAAAGTAAAGCATTCACATAGTTTTAGGTCTGTTTGTATCTGTAGCTTAGGCACTGAAGAATCAGAGACTAATGGATTAGTATAGAATAATCTGTGAAGACAATAAAATGTTTTTTTTCTGTCGTAAGGCTCCCGCATTTCCTAAAATTCAGGTCAGATGCACAGCGACAAGTTAATTTTGTTTGTAATAGTCTGTGTAAATATGTAGGGTTTACTGTTGAAATTCAAATTGTAGCAAAGTTTCCACTGACACTGCACTAATTCTAGTGAAAGTTTAAATTATTTTTCTACTCATTATCTGTAAGGTGCTTCTGTGCACTGGTGCAACTGGTACCAGTGAGCAATTCTCCAGTTACATGCTGTAAATTTGATGCTGTGCTTACTTGTCAGGTGGTTGTAAATTTTCAAAGTTACCAAGCTAATCCAACTGGACTAACCACCTGAATTCAGTCTCAATGAGTCACATTCCATAATGCCATGAGTTATCCAGGGGCAAATTATGGAGCAAATGTATTCCCAGCAGATGCTGCTAAGCTGCCAGCAGCTCAGAAGTATATTGGCGGGAATGTCAGATAGCTCACATAAAAATGACTTGTCAGTGTCAGCAAGGATTAAAAATTAATGTTTTAGTTTGGACTGTGACCAGGGAATGTACAAGCTAATGTATTCAGTGCTGGCTTTAGGAGTTGACATTAGGTGGCATTGCTGGTTTCATTTGTAGGATTATGTGACAGTGAGGCATGACTGAAGAGTTACAAGTACAACAGAAATAACTTTCATAGTGAGGGGGTGGTTAGGGGCTGAACATTTTGATGGATTGTTTTTGGGTGTACACTCAAAGTAGAAACTAGACGTGACATGGGGCCAAAGGGAGTGGTTTTTCAGTTGGTTAGTTGGAATCCTGATGGTGTTATGTGTGGTTTATGTTGTGGATTTATTTCTAACACTAGGATTATAAATAGTGTGATTTCCAATTTGAAGACTGTCTCTGGAATTTATTTGGCAATGATGCCAAATACCTGGAGAAGTAGCTCTATAGTTTGTGGGATAACAGTGACCTTATACAGTTCAGCCAAATATTTTTTTATTACATATATAGTAGTGAATAACCTATGGTGTACTTTGTTGGTGCAATCAATATTTATTGTAATGCTGTTAGACTGTACAACATCACTCAGTATGGAGCAGCTGGCTGATGTCACACAGTACATTGTAAGTTTTATTTAAGCTCCATATGAACTGTACATAATATTTACAATATCTGATATTTTGAATGTTTAACAGGTATAATCCAATATTGGGGTTCAGAGAGTGTTATGAAATGCTGGAGCACTGATACCATTAGAATCTGTTGATCAGGTTCTCAGATCGTTAATTTGCTTCCAAAATACTTGTTCTAGATCACTAATATTTCAGAGATTATGTCCTTTTTAATGAGGTGTATTTATATCTTTTATGTATAAATTGCTAAGGATCTGTATAAATTATTTGCCCCTTCTCCATTTCAACAAAGTATGTGAGGTCTTGAAATGAGCTCCTATCACCTTAGACACTCGAGCAATGCAACCTGCCAGCCGTTTATTACAGGTAATAATCATCGGCTGGGGTTTAGTAATAGCCACACTCTGTCAGCTTTGTTTCCAGGGCTAAGATGGGCTGATATTTGAAGCACATTTTAGCTTTGTTGCAATAAGTGTTATCACTCAAAATAATTATGAGAATTAATTTAATTTTCTTGATTTTAAAGTCTGATCTAAAGTGCAGTCTTCCTCTTTTAAGATTTAAATATCTCATTAACCAATATTCAAAATAGGAAGATGTCTAAAAATGTGTAGTCGATGAGTTGTAAAATTTTTAAAATCGTGTCCCTTGTAGGTCTGTAAGTGAATATGGTCAGTCACAGTGCCACCTTGTTTTGCCTGTTACTGAAATGGGAAGCAAGGTGTAAATTCTGCACCGCATATCCATGCATAGTGGCTTGCGTCACAAGTTCAATGTTCTAACTTCTCAGTGCACCAAATAGGAATTGTTGCATTTTAAGGAATTCAAGTTACAAAACGTGGAAACCAACCCTTTGAATAGACAGTGTTAACAACATAGGATATTCAGGAATGAAAAAGTTGAAATGTAGTGTAGATGAGAGATGGATTTGAAATTTATAACATTATTCACTAATGGCAAATAATAAAATTGCCATTTGACTGCTTGCACCAGTCTAGCCAGAAGAGCAGTTGTGCTCCAATTGAAACCAAATTAAATATGATTTACTTGTGATGTGGCACGTGTTGATAAAAAATTGCAGTGCACTTGCCATGATAAGTCCGACTGAAATTGAGCTGCAGTTTAATTTTTTGGGTTGGCTAAAGTTAAAGTCGCCTCTTGCACCGAGTCTGTAACTCTGAAGTCCCAGGATATTGTCTGCTCTGTGCAGTATCAAATGGAGAAATATAAGCTGCATTATTCATGCTCCATCAATATGCTGTGCTGGACTGTTGGAGTGGGGGGGAAATCGGGTCTTGTGCTTTTAATTGTGTAGCTAAGGTATCCTTAAAAGATTCACTGAGCTAGGTTGGAATGACCTCCCATACATTGTGTTACATTTGATAATATGGGATATGTCTTTTATTGGTGATTTAAGCCTGGGCATTGCAATATTGCTCCTTGTAATGATTGATTTTCAGAGCAAGAAAAAAATATATAAAGTACGAGGTCAGATCCAAATTAGCTGATCTAGGTTTAAAATTTAGCGTTAATCCAAAGTAAATCTAAATGAAAGTTATTCTTTGCATAGGTGTAGTATCACTTCAAATGAATTTGGATTAAACGTAATCTGGATTCATTTCGGAGTGGCCGAGCGTGCAGCCTGGGTTTCCAGCTGAAAAGCACTGTATTTGTATGTGTGCATACACTGTGTGGTTGTGTCGATGCCTTGAACTGTTCATACTGCAAATACATTTTGGGAAATTAATCTTGAATTGGGATTATTCAAAGGGCTTGAGGATGCAAAGTAATGGTGTGTCATTGTCATAGTTATGCTTTGTATGAAATTTCATTACTATTTCAACTGATTAGTTAACCCCTTCAAAATAAATAGGTTTTTTAAAATAGTGCAATGCGATTTTAAATAACATCATCAAGTGAAGTTTGCAAGCTAAGAACCCTTAAGGTACACAGGGTAAAAACCTCATGGCCAGAGGGCGTTGCTGCTTTGATTCAAATCCACTTTGTGACTCTGCAGACGTTTATTAGACAGTAGGGTTCTTGGCAGTTTAGGATATCATCTGTTTTAATGGGTTTAAACATATTACATGTAATGTATTATGGCGTGCCAATTCTAAAATGTTTAGAAGGATTTACATAGATTTGAGTAGTTCTGCCAA
The DNA here is from genome assembly GCF_036365525.1 of Heterodontus francisci. Lineage (NCBI taxonomy): Eukaryota > Metazoa > Chordata > Chondrichthyes > Heterodontiformes > Heterodontidae > Heterodontus > Heterodontus francisci. The sequence goes on along the minus strand of NC_090410.1, from coordinate 18,677,885 downwards.
CATGGATTGCAGTAGTTTTGGTTCATTTTGATCAGATCTTCTTTGTACACACTGGATTCTTTATTGCAGATTGATTACTAATGACATTTGATTGATGTAAACTGGTTTCATTAGTTCAGCTAATGTATGTACACAGAATTAGTCAACCACATGTTTTCTTGGGCCAAATACAATGTCTGCACTGATTCCTATACCAGTTGTTTTAACAGTTCAGCTAACATGGCAAGAAAACACAGCTAAATGTTACATGACACTTTGCTATTTGACTCGTGGCAGCTCAACTCTCCACACAGGAGATGTACAATATATGGTAAAGTGTTGCCTCATGCTGGGTCCAGCCTCTTCACACAGCTCCCACAAACCTGTTTTCCTCGTATATCTAAAAAAATCAGTCTTTGTATTTAACTGTCTTTGAAATGAACGTATTAATTAGCTTATGAATTAGTTAAACTATATATCTTTTTTTAAAGAAAAGATGGTATTTGAAGAGAGGGAGGGGCATGCTGAAGAAGCTAGTGTAAGTGTGTTTCTGTGCACCTTTAAACATCAAAATCACATGTCATTTGTGATAGGTAGATTGTATTGTCATGTATCCTTCATCAGCTTTTTAACCAACAGCTAATAAAAAGTACAGTATTGATATTTTATTCTTGGTCATGGGAGCGTCCTCTTGGTCTTTTTCAGGCTGTGATTAGCTTCGGTGCTCAGGCTATGGTTCACATTCTCGATCGCTGTCTAGTGCCCACTGCTAGAAAGTGTATGCGCTAAACATCGGTTGAGGACAGGATCAGGCTCTGTCATGATTCCTTCCATGGTCAAGAAACCCACTGTCTATGTTCACAAATTAAGGATTATCACTTGGACGAGCTACTGAAGAGCTATTGGCACCCATGGAATTGTACCCCAGTAAGAGCCAGTGCCATTGTGAGAGGAGTAAATTGAAAAGTAAGCTAAGAATCTGGATATTAGGAATCTGAGGGTCTTCAGCAAGGAAAGTGTTCCAACCGTGGCTAATGAAAGAAATCAAGGATTGTATTAGAGCAAACGAAGAGGCATATAAAGTTGCCAAAAAATGGTAAGCCTGAGGATTGGGAAGATTTCAGAATTCTGCAAAGGAGGACCAAGAAAAAGATTAAGCAAGGGAAAATAGAATGAGAGTAAACTAGCGAGAAACATAAAAACGGACTGTAAAAGCTTCTATAGGTATGTAGAAAGGAAAAGATTAGCAAAGACAAATGTGGGTCCATTCCAAGCGGAGTCAAGAGAATTTGTAGTGGGGAATAGGGAAATGGCAGAGAAACTAAACAAATACTTTGTGTCTGTCTTCATGGAGGAAAATACTAAACCTCCCAGAAATAATGGAGAATTAAGAGACGAGTGTAAACGAGGAACTGCAAGATATTAATAAGTTTTTAAAAAAGGTACTAAAGAAATTAATGGGACTTAAAGTAGATAAATCCCCTGGACCCGATGATCTACATGCCAGAGTGTTGAAAGAGGTGGCTGTAGAGATAGTAGATGCACTCTGGAATGGTTCCTGCAGATTGGAAGGTGGCATGTAACCCCACTATTTAAGAAAGGAGGGAGAGAGAAAACAGGGAACGACAGACGTGTTAGCCTAACATTAGTTGTAGAGAAAATCTATAATAAAGGATGTGACAACAGGACACTTAGAAAATAATGGTAGGATTGGGCAAAGTAAACATGGATTTGTGAAAGGGAAATCATGTTTAATAAACCTGTTGGAGCTTTTAAGGATAATAGATAAGGGGGAACCTGTTTTTGTGGTATATTTAGATTTTCAGGAAGTTTTTGATAAGGTCCCACACAAGAGATTAGCAAAACAAGATTAGAGTACATGGGATTGGTGGGGAGGGGGTGGCGGAAATATACTGGCATGCACTGACAACTGGTTAACGGACAAAAAACAGAGTAGGAATAAATGGGTAATTTTCGGATTGGCAGGCTATGACTAGTTCGGTACCACAAGGATCAGTGCTTGGGCTCTAGCTATTTACAATCAATATCAATGGTTTGGATGTGGGGATTAAATGTAATATTTCCAAGTTTGGAGATGATTCAATCCTAGGTGGAAGTGAGAGTTGTGAGGAGGATGCAAAGATGCTTCAAGGGGATTTGGAGAGGCTAAGCAAGTGGGCAAAATTTTGGCAGATTGAATGTAATGTGGAGAAATGTGAGGTTATCCACTTTTGTAGGAAAAACTGAAATGCAGAGGATTTCTTAAATGGTGAGAGGCTGGGAAGTGTTGAATTTCAAAGGGACTTGGGTGTTCTTGTTCATGAGTCACTGAAAGCTAACATGAAGGTGCAGCGAGCAATTAAGAAGGCAAATGGTATGTTGGCCTTTATTACAAGACGATTTGAGTATAGGAGTAAAGATGTCTGACTGCAATTATATAGAGCCTTGGTGAGACCACACCTGGAGTGTTGTGCGCAGTTTTGGTCCCCTTCCCTAAGGAAAGATATACTTGCCATAGAGGGGGTGCAACAAAGGTTGACCAAACTAATTCCTGGGATGGAGGAATTGTCCTATGAGGAAAGATGAAATAGACTGGATCTTTATTCTCTGGAGTTTAGAAGAATGAGAGGTGATTTCATTCAAACATACAACATTCTTACAGGGCTTGACAGGGTAGATGCAGGATGTTTCCCCTGGCTGGGGAGTCCAGAACAAGGGGGACACAGTCTCAGGGGCAGGCCATTTAGGACTGAGATGAGAAGGAATTTCTTCAGTCAGAAGGTGGTGAATCTTTGAAATTCTCTGCCCCTTGAGGGCTGTGGAGGCTCAGTCATTGAATATGTTCAAGACTGAGATTGATGGATTTCTACATATTAAAAACATCAAGGATTATGGGGATAGTGCAGGAAAATGGTGTTGAAGTAAAAGATCAGCCATGATCTCATTGAATGACGGAGCAGGCTCGAAGAGCTGAATGCCGTCTCCTCCTCTTACTTCTTGTGTTCAGCTGGAGTTCAGTCCACTGAAACATCAACAGTTGTGGGGAGGATGGGAATGGGTAGTGTAGTTGGATTGATGCTGTTCTGGGGTGAAGATTTCCTTTGCTGGTAGGGAGGGTTTAAATGAAATGGGGTTGGATAGTCTGTGGCAGCTCCCCAAATCAATCTCACTCAGATAAGACACGGATCTGGAAAGCTGTGCCTGAAAAGGTGATGGAAGCTGATTCCATAGATAATTTAAAAGGATGTTGGACAGGTGCTTGAGGATGAGGAATTTATAAGGTGATGACAAAAAGCAGGGATGTGAGACTAAGCATGACTGCACTTTGAGAGAGCAGCATAGGCACGATGGCCGAGTAGCTGTGCTGTAACTTGCTATGATTTTTGGGAGTGGAGAAGAATAACACAGATATTCTCCCAAGTTGGGGCACATTGTCATGGCTGTGTAAGTGAAACATCCAAGCATGCTATACTTGACCTGGGAGTGCTTAATACTGTCAACTGCCTGATAATGAAAGTCTTCCATTCCCCAGCACTGACATCCCTTACCTTCAAATACTTTCCTTGACCAGGAATCACTGGGTACCCGCCTGCAAATAATATCCTGTACCTGCAAATTTATTTTTGTTACTGGTAAATACAATGAAAATTGTCTGTCTTGTAATTTTGATCATAGAATGTGTTGGTTTTATGTAGACTGTTTCCCACACCTTGAGCACAGTTTTAATATGACCAATTCCTACATTAAGCAGATGGTGCCACTTGGTAAAGACAAGTTAGTATTATTTCAGTAAATAAACCAGTCCCGTTTCAAAAGCTTAAAGTTTAAGGTTTTGTTTGTGGTTGAGTTCAGATGTTAAGTCTCCATGTTTGCATTCTACATTCAACAATTTGCAGGTTCAAGGCAAGTGCTTTCTGTTTAAAGTACTTTACCATCTTTTCCAAATGTATTTCATCTAGCCGATGTTTCATTAAATTATAACAGTAGCTCCATACCCCATGCTGTTGAGGCTGCTGCTGTGATACCCCTGATTGGAGGAGCTCTCTGTGTTCCCAGAAGGCAGAATTGAGTAGTTACATTCCTGATGAAAGAGTATGCAGCAGATCCATACGGTAGCTTGTTTTCCAGGAGTCCGTGGCTCTGGATTAACAATCAGCCCTGGTCCAAATCACTATTGAAATGAATGGAACCACTCCCAAGCAAATAGAGATCCTCATTGTTAATGACATTACTGGTATGAGGTTCGAAAAAAGTGATGTTTCTAAAAATAGAATCATGAACTTTTTTAGCAAAATATATATCTTAAATAGACTCAAGTATTTCTTTGAAATAAAGACATGGTACAGGCATTCCCTCCCTTTAAACAAACAATTCAGAACAGTCCTGAAACTGATGAGTTAATATCTTTTCTTTTCTTTTGGGCCTCCTTATCTCGAGAGACAATGGATACGCGCCTGGAGGTGGTCAGTGGTTTGTGAAGCAGCGCCTGGAGTGGCTATAAAGGCCAATTCTGGAGTGACAGGCTCTTCCACAGGTGCTGCAGAGAAATTTGTTTGTTGGGGCTGTTGCACAGTTGGCTCTCCCCTTGCGCTTCTGTCTTTTTTCCTGCCAACTACTAAGTCTCTTCGACTCGCCACAATTTAGCCCTGTCTTTATGGCTGCCCGCCAGCTCTGGCGAATGCTGGCAACTGACTCCCACGACTTGTGATCAATGTCACACGATTTCATGTCACGTTTGCAGACGTCTTTATAACGGAGACATGGACGGCCGGTGGGTCTGATACCAGTGGCGAGCTCGCTGTACAATGTGTCTTTGGGGATCCTGCCATCTTCCATGCGGCTCACATGGCCAAGCCATCTCAAGCGCCGCTGACTCAGTAGTGTGTATAAGCTGGGGATGTTGGCCGCTTCAAGGACTTCTGTGTTGGAGATATAGTCCTGCCACCTGATGCCAAGTATTCTCCGAAGGCAGCGAAGATGGAATGAATTGAGACGTCGCTCTTGGCTGGCATACGTTGTCCAGGCCTCGCTGCCGTAGAGCAAGGTACTGAGGACACAGGCCTGATACACTCGGACTTTTGTGTTCCGTGTCAGTGCGCCATTTTCCCACACTCTCTTGGCCAGTCTGAACATAGCAGTGGAAGCCTTACCCATGCGCTTGTTGATTTCTGCATCTAGAGACAGGTTACTGGTGATAGTTGAGCCTAGGTAGGTGAACTCTTGAACCACTTCCAGAGCGTGGTCGCCAATATTGATGGATGGAGCATTTCTGACATCCTGCCCCATGATGTTCGTTTTCTTGAGGCTGATGGTTAGGTCAAATTCATTGCAGGCAGACGCAAACCTGTCGATGAGACTCTGCAGGCATTCTTCAGTGTGAGATGTTAAAGCAGCATCGTCAGCAAAGAGGAGTTCTCTGATGAGGACTTTCCGTACTTTGGACTTCGCTCTTAGACGGGCAAGGTTGAACAACCTGCCCCCTGATCTTGTGTGGAGGAAAATTCCTTCTTCAGAGGATTTGAACGCATGTGAAAGCAGCAGGGAGAAGAAAATCCCAAAAAGTGTGGGTGCGAGAACACAGCCCTGTTTCACACCACTCAGGATAGGAAAGGGCTCTGATGAGGAGCCACCATGTTGAATTGTGCCTTTCATATTGTCATGGAATGAGGTGATGATACTTAGTAGCTTTGGTGGACATCCGATCTTTTCTAGTAGTCTGAAGAGACCACGTCTGCTGACGAGGTCAAAGGCTTTGGTGAGATCAATGAAAGCAATGTAGAGGGGCATCTGTTGTTCACGGCATTTCTCCTGTATCTGACGAAGGGAGAACAGCATGTCAATAGTCGATCTCTCTGCACGAAAGCCACACTGTGCCTCAGGGTAGACGCGCTCGGCCAGCTTCTGGAGCCTGTTCAGAGCGACTCGAGCAAAGACTTTCCCCACTATGCTGAGCAGGGAGATTCCACGGTAGTTGTTGCAGTCACCGCGGTCACCTTTGTTTTTATAGAGGGTGATGATGTTGGCATCGCGCATGTCCTGGGGTACTGCTCCCTCGTCCCAGCACAGGCATAGCAGTTCATGTAGTGCTGAGAGTATAGCAGGCTTGGCACTCTTGATTATTTCAGGGGTAATGCTGTCCTTCCCAGGGGCTTTTCCGCTGGCTAGGGAATCAATGGCAACACTGAGTTCCGATTTGGTTGGCTGTATGTCCAGCTCATCCATGACTGGTAGAGGCTGGGCTGCATTGAGGGCAGTCTCAGTGACAGCATTCTCCCTGGAGTACAGTTCTAGGTAGTGCTCAACCCAGCGGTCCATCTGTTTGCGTTGGTCAGTGATTATGTCCCCCGATTTAGATTTGAGGGGGGTGATCTTCTTGATGGTTGGCCCAAGAGCTCTCTTCATGCCATCATACATTCCTCTGATGTTTCCGGTGTCTGAGGCCAGCTGAATATGACTGCATAGGTGTTGCCAGTAGTCGTTTGCGCAACGCCTAGCTGTTCTTTGTGCAGTACTTCTGGCTGCTTTAAGTGCTGCGGATGTTAAATCGCTGGGGGCTTTATGTAGTTCAAAAGTGCAATGCGCTTAGCGGCTATGACAGGTTCCAGCTCTTCATTATGAGATTGAAACCAGTCTGCATTTCTCTTCGCACTTTTGCCGTAGGTGGTCAAAGCTGACTCATAGATGGCGTCTCTGATGTGGGCCCACTTGGTCTCAGCATCCCCTGTGGGAGTGTTTTGAAGGGCTGTTACAAGTGAATTTAGAAATTTTTGTAACAGCTGTGGGTGAGAAATTCTGCTCGTGTTGATGCGCGGGTGGCCCTTCTGCTTGGAATGATGCAACTTCTTTGGTCTGAGTCTAACCTTGCTGCACACCAGGGAGTGGTCGGTGTCGCAGTCCGCACTGTGGAAGCTGCGTGTGATTTGAACACTGTTTAAGGCGGCTCGCCTTGTGACAATGAGGTCTAGCTGGTGCCAACGACGTGATCTTGGGTGCCTCCATGAAACCTGGTGACAGGGTTTAGTGTGAAAGAACGAGTTGGTGATGCAGAGGTTATGATAGGTACACAACTCAAGCAGTCTCTGCCCGTTCTCATTCATCCTTCCAACGCCATAGCGCCCAAGGCAGGAGGGCCATGAGTCATGGTCGGCCCCAACCCTGGCATTAAAGTCCCCCAGCAGGAATAGGTGTTCGGTGTTGGGGATGCTGCTAATGATGTTATGGAGTTGTTCATAGAACTGGTCTTTAGCTTCAGGTGCGGAACAGAGTGTTGGAGCATAGATGCTGAGTAGGTGTACTGGACCAGAGGTGGTGAGCAGTCGGATGGACAGTATGCGTTCCGAGCCATTTGAGGGAGGCTCTATCATGCTGAGCAAGGAGTTTCTGATGGCGAAGCCCACTCCATGCTGTCTTGGTTCTTCAGGATCCCTGCCCTGCCAGAAGAAGGTGTAGTCTTGCTCTGCTAGAGAGCCACTCGCGGGGAGGCGAGTCTCCTGAAGTGCTGCAATGTCCACATTGAGTCTACTGAGCTCGTTGTTAATGATGGCGGTCTTCCGAGAATCGTTGATTTGTGTAAGGTCTTCCGACAGGCCAGGACACATAGTTCTGACGTTCCAGCTTGCAAAGCGAAGGGCTGGTACCTTCTTTCCTTTTTTCATGTTGTTTGGTGCGGTGTATCAGTCCACCTTTCGGGCAATGACCCTGAGCTCCAAGCACCCATTGAAGCAGGCAGACTGTGGCGGGACAGAACCTTATTGACCGGGGGCTGCCCGGTTTGAGGCGGGCGGTAGCTGTCCAGTGAGGTGCAATGACCTCTCCCACCGACAAAGGCAACCCGTGGCGCCCAGTTTCTACGCCAATTTATCTGGACTTATAACCCGTAACTGCTGCCTTCCGTGTTGTTTCAGTCGCTGTGAGGCAACTATGGAGTGACCTCTCCATGGCGCATGCCTGGGCAAATTTATGGAGGTTGAGAGTTGCCCAGTCGTCAAAACCCCCCTCTCGGCCTTTCTGGTGGGGTCCAAAGGAGTGCAGGACACGATGTTTGGCACCAGTATGGCTGCAGGAACTGCCGGAAACATGCCAAAGGTGACACATGACCGCCTACGGGGTTCCGCTCCGGATTTTCTGTTAGGGTTTACTCCCTTAGCCTTGGTCTCTCCCGAGACGCCCACAAGGCAGTGGGGTTGTTGGGGCCCCTACACAGGTGTAGGATGGTGCCGGTGGGAGGAGGGGATGCAAGGGGGAGGGGTAGAGGGAGGGGGTGGGGGGTGGGTGCAGGGGAAGGGGGTGCGGGGTGAAGATGGTGCGAGGGGGGGGCGGGCTGGGACGGGGTTGTGAGGGGGTGAGCTGAGAGGGTGGAGCAGGGAAGGGGACGGGGTGGGGGGGGGGTGGAAGGGGGGTAAAGGGGGGGGGAGGGGGGGTGGAATCTGGTGCAGGTAATAAGCCATTTCCTCAGTGCCCACCATCGACGTCCGGAAAGCTCATCCACGTTAATATATTTGTATCAATAATGTAGTAAGAATCTTAATTTCTGTGTCAACTTTTTCATTATAAATTCCAATGCTAACATTTATAATGGAAATTGTCAAAGTAAATTGTTGTACTTAATTATATGCACTCACTTGTAGTTGCTCAGTTTTGTTGCGGAAAAACTCCTCTGCTGTAATCAGTTTTTTTGTTTGTTCATGGGATGTGAGCATCACTGGCAAGGTCAGCATTTATTGCCCATTTCTAATTGTCTTTGAGAAGGTAGTGGTGAGCCGCCGCTTTGAACTGCTGCAGTCCATATAGTGTAGGTACACCCACAGTGCTGTTAGGGAGGGAGTTCCAGGATTATGATCCAGTGACAGTGAAGGAACAGAGATATAGTTCCAAGTCAGGATTGTGCGACTTGGAGGGGAACTTGCAGGTTCCCATGCGTCTGCTGCCCTTGTCCTGCTAGGTGGAAGAGTTTGCGGGTTTGGAAGGTGCTGTCAAAGGAGCTGAGGTGAGTTGCTGCAGTGCATCTTGTAGATGGTACACACTGCTGCCACTGAAGGTGCTGTCAAAGGAGCTGAGGTGAGTTGCTGCAGTGCATCTTGTAGATGGTATACACTGCTGCCACTGCTTCGGTGGTGGAGGAAGTGAAGTGGTTGATGGGGTGCTGACGAAGGGGGCTGCTTTGTCCTTGAGGGTGTCGAGATTCTTGAGTGTTTTTGGAGCTGCATTCATCTAGGGGCTTCACTCATCGAGAGTATTCCATCACATTCCTGCACAAAACAAGGGATATACAATGGATGGTAGGACCCTAGGAAGTACAGAGGGTCCGAGGGACCTTGGTGTACTTGCCCATAGGTCACTGAATGCAGCAGCACAGGTAGATAAGGTGATTTGGAAGGCATATGGGGTACTTGCCTTTATTAGCAGAGGCAGAGAATATAAGAGCAGGGAGGTTATGATGGAGCTATATAAAGCACTAGTTAGGCCACAGCTGGAGTACTGTGTACAGTTCTGGGCACCACATTGTCGGAAGGATGTGATTGCACTGGAGAGGGTGCAGAGGAGATTCACCAGGGTGTTGCCTGGGCTGGAGAATATGAAGAGAGACTGAAAAGGCAAGGGTTGTTTTCTTAGAGCAGAGAAGGCTGAGGGGGGTCCTGATTGAGGTGTACAAAATTATGAGGGGCATTGATAGGTGAGATAGGAAGAAGCTTTTTCCCTTAGCGGAGGGGTCAATAACCAGGGGGCATAGATTTAAGGTAAGGGAAAGGAGATTTAGAGGGGATTTGAGGAAAATTTTTTCACTGAGGGTGGTTGGAATCTGGAACGCACTGCCTGAAGAGATGGTAGAGGCAGGAACCCTCACAACATTTAACATGTATTTAGATGAGCACTTGAAACGCCATAGCATACAAGGCTACGGGCCAAGTGCTGGAAAGTGGGATTAGAATAGTTAGGTGTTTGATGGCTGGCACAGACATGATGGGCCAAAGGGCCTGTTTCTGTGCTGTATAACTCTATGACTTGTGCCTTGTAGATGATGGACAGGCGTCAGGGAGTCTGGAGGTGAGTTACTTGCCGCAGGATTCCCAGCCTCTGACCTGCTCTTGTAGCCATAGTGTTTATAATGCCGGTTCAGTGTAGTTTCTGATCAATGATGACACCCCCAGGATGTTGATGGTGGGGGATTCAACAATGGTAATGCCGTTGAACATCAAGGGGAGATGGTTAGATTCTCTCTTGTTGGAGATGGTTATTGCCTGGCACTTATGTAGCACGAATTTTACTTACCACTTATCAAGCCTGAGTGGTATCCAGGCCATGCTGCATGCAGGCAAAGACTGCTTCAGTATCTGAGGAGTTGCGAATGGTACTGAACATTGTGCAATCATCAGCGATATCCCCACTTCTGACTTTATGGTGGGTGGAAGGTCATTGATGAAGCAGCTGAAGGTGGTTGGGCCAAGTCACTACCCTGAGGAACTCCTGAAGTGATGTCCTGGAGCTGAGATGATTGACCTCCAACAACCACAACTATCTTCCTTTGTTCTCAGTATGACTCCAACCCAGTGGTGTTTCCCCTATGCTTCCCATTGACTTCAGTTTTGCTAGGGCTCCTTGATGCCATACTTGGTCAAATGCTGCCTTGATATCATGGGCAGTCATTCTCACATCTCACCTCTGGAATTTAGCTCTTTTGTCCATGTTTGGACCAAGACTAATGAAGTCTGGAGTGGAGTGGAGTGGTCCTGGATAAACCCAAACAGAGCGTTGGTGTGCAGGTTATTGTCCAGTCAGAGAGTTCTGTTTCTCAGTTTCCTAAATTAAGTTTTACTATTTAGTTACGGTATCAAAGTATGTGAAATACAAGAACATAATGTATGATTTGAAAACGAGGACTGAATTTTATCTGCACATCTTGGTTCAATCATGAACTGCCCTCTAATCTACTTCACCTGAAGGCTACACTTAATGCTGACACCGTGGCTGATCGGCTAGTGTTATACATTATGAATATATATTTGTTCATTTTTTTTTCTGGTAATTTGCTGATGACAGGCTACATAGCTTAGATAACATGCCTGTGTTGCTATTCATTTTTTTATACTCTGTGGAAATTTACCTGCTTGCTGAGGACTGACTACCCTCAAGTATTTGGTGTAAGTGGCCATTCTTCATATGTGAGTCTAGTTAATGAGTGATGGTAGGCTTGAAATGTAATCTGTTTTTCAAGGGATTTTCACTCTTATTGCATGTCCAAAAAATAGTTTTTATACCAATCAATCAACTGTGCCCTTACCTAAATGTCAACACACAGAGGCCCTGGGCAGCTGGAGTCATTCTGAAGTGAACAGGCGTGGGGAACCCCCACTGATTTTACTGTTTTCTCATCCTGGGGTGCTAAGACAGAAATGGCCTCTGTGACTTTAGCTACACTGAGTAGTGCTTTTACTTTTACCTTAATATAAAAGCAAATACTGTAGATTCTGGAAATCTGAAATAAAATCTATTGAAACCTAGAACGTTAACTCTGTTTCTTTCTCCACAGATGCTGCCTGAACTGCTGACAATTTCCAGCGTTTTCTGTTTTTATTTGCTTTTACTTTCCAAAATTCCCCGGATTCTGAAAAGATCCCAGCGGATTGGAAGACCACAAACACCCCTATTCATAGAATCACAGAATTGTCAAAGTGCAGAGGGAGGCCATTCGGCCCATCATGTCTGCACCAGCTCTCCAAATGAGCAATTCTACTCGTGCCATTCCCAGCCTTCTCCCTGTAACCCTGCACATTCTTCCTTTTCAGATAAGTCTAATTCCCTTTTGAATGCCTCGATTGAACCTGCCTCCACCGCACTGTCAGGCAGTGCACTAGTGAGACAGAAAGCAGGAAACTATAGGCCAGTTAGTCTAATATCTGTCAGTGGGAAAATGCTGGAATCCATTATTAAGGAAGTAATAGAACATTTAGAAAATCATAATACAATCAAGCAGAGTCAACATGATTTTATGAAATGGAAATCATGTTTGACTATTAGAATTTTTTGAAGATGTAATGAGCAAGGTGGATAAAATGGAACCAGTAGATGCAATGTATTTGGATTTCCAAAAGGCATTCTATAAGGTGCCATATAAAAGGTTACTGTATGAGATGAGAGCTCATGGTGTTGGGGGTAATATATTATGGATTGAGGATTGGCTAACTAACTGAAAAGAGAGTTGGGATAAATGGGTCATTTTCATGTTGACAAACTATGACTAGTGGGGTGCCACAGGGAATCAGTGCTGAGGCCTCAGCTATTTATAATCTATATTAATGACTTGGATGAAGGGACCGAGTGTATTGTAGCCAAATTTGTTGTCGATAGATAGGTATGAAAGCAAGTTGTGAGGAGGACATTTAGAGTCTGCAAAGGGATATAGATAGGTTAAGTGGGCAAAATTTGGCAGATGGAGTAAATGTGGGAAAACATGAGGTTATCCATTTTGGTAGGAAGAACAGAAACATTATTTAAATGGAGAGAGACTACAGAATGCTGTGGTACAGAGGGATCTGGATGTCCTCATACATGAAACACAAAAAGTTATGCAGGTACAGCAAGTAATTAGGAAGGCAAATGGAGTGTTGTCATTTATTACAAAGGGGTTAGAGTATAAAAGGGAAATCTTGCTGTACAGGGTGTTGGTGAGACCACGCCTCGAGTACTGTGTACAGTTTTGGTCTGCTTATTTAAGGAGGAATATACTTGCATTGGAGGCAGTTCAGAGAAGGTTCACTGGGTTGATTCCTGGGATGAAGGGTTTTGTCTTATGAGGAAAAATTGGGCCTATATTCATTACAGTTTAGAAGAATGAGAGGTGATCTTATTGAAACATAAGATTCTGAGGGGGCTTGACAGGGTAGATGCTGCAAGGATGTTTTCCCTCGGGGGGAATCTAGATCTATGGGGCATAGTTTCAGAATTAGTTGTTGCCCATTTACAACGGAGATGAGGAAGAATTTCTTCTCAGAGGGTTGTGAAACTTTGGAATTCTCTACCCCAGACAGCAATGGAACATTTTATTCCTAATCTATGAACTGAAAAGCTTACAGCAATTTGATACCAGTTTCACTATTTTGTTTCCCTACAATTAAATGCAGTTCAGACAAAATAACAATTTCAGTTGCAGTTTTCACTAAGTCTTGAGCCTTTTTTTCAGTGGTTTATGCACTTTATACCCTTCATTGCAGTGATGATTTGGTCTCCTTACTTGGGAAAGGATATACTGGCATTGGAGAGGGTGCAGAGGAGGTTCACTAGGTTGATTCCGGAGTTGAGGGGGTTGGCTTATGAGGAGAAACTGAGTAGATTGGGATTATATTCATTGGAGTTCAGAAGAATGAGGGGGGATCTTATAGAAACATATAAAATCATGAAGGGAATAGATCAGATTCAAGTAGAGAGGATGTTTCCACTGGCAGGTGAAGCTAGGACAAGAGGGCATAGCCTCAAGATTAGAGGGAGCAGATTTAGGACTGAATTAAAAAGGAACTTCTTCACCCAGAGGGTTGTTAATCTATGGAATTCCTTGCCCAGTGAAGTAGTTGACGCTTCTTCAGTAAACGTTTTTAAAGCTAAGGTAGATATCTTTTTGAACAATAAAGGAATTAAGGGATACGGTGAGAGCACGGGTAAGTGGATCTGAGTCCACGAAAAGATCAGCCATGATCTTATTGAATGGCGGAGCAGGCTCGAGGGGCCGGATGGCCTACTCCTGCTCCTAGTTCTTCTGATGATCATATGATGTTTGAGTTCATAAAAGAAAAAGTGCTTCGGACATCAGAAAGCGTCATAGGGGCATTTCTTGTTTCTGTTTGAGGAGACATATTTGCTGCTGTTTGTTCTTTTACATATAGCACTGGGAAGCAGCCTCCAAAAACATGCTGGACCTCTCTGCATAGTATGAAAAGACAGCGTTCTAATGTGTGAAACTAACTCCCTGGATTACTTATCTTGACAGGGCAACCGTCAGATCAATGGCAACATCAACAATTTGTATTTTCATACGGCCTTTAACATAATAAAACGTCCCAAGGTGATTCACAGAGATATTATAAAACAAAATATGATATTGAGTGTCATGTCCCTGCCCACTCCCCCCCCCAACCAAACCTCTGGACTCACTGAGGACACATGAACTTCAAGAGAGAAAAGTCTCCTACATCGAACAAGGTTTAAGAAGAATACTGGGTCCCAACGAAAAGCAAGACCGACCTACAATCAAGGACTTTACAGCGAGTTCGAAGAACAGTAAGCAAAACCATCTTCAGATATTGCCTCAAACTCTTCCACTTTATTTCTTCTGCTCTTTTCTGTCTCTATCTGCATGTATCACGTATGTATGCTAGTGTGGGTGCGTCGCGTATCTGTAGGCATTCACCGAATTAGAGTTTAAGTTTAATAAAGTTCAACCTTTTTCTTTAAACCTAAGAAAACCTGTTTGGCTAGTTTCTTTGCCTTATAATTGGAAGTTAGTGAACAAGGATTCACTAATGGGGAGCTAAAAAAAACGGTGTGTTTAAAATTAAACCCTGTTACAGTAAGACCAGCTGAAGGCTGAGAGGGAACCCTAGAGCCCTTTCTTAACTGGTCGTAACACCGAGCTACATAAGGACATAATAGGGCAGATGACCAAAAAACTGGTCGATGAGGTAGGTTTTAATGAGTGTCTTAAAGGAGGAAAGCAAGGCAGAGAGGTTTAGGGAGGGAATTCCAGAACTTAAGCCCTAGGCTTCTGAAGGTGCGGCCATCAATGGTGGAGCAATTAAAATCATAGATGCTCAAGAGGCCAAAATTAGAGCAGGACAGATACCTCGGCGGATTGTTGGGCTGGAGGAGATTACAAAGATATGGAGGGATCAGGACATGGAAGGATTTGAAGACGAGGATGAAAATTTTAAAACTGAAGTTTGCTGAACCAGGAGCAAGTGTAGGTCAATGAGCAGAGGTGATGGGTGAGCGGGATTTGGTGCAAGTTAGGACACGGGCAACAGAGTTTAGAACGACGTCAAGTTTATGGAGGGTAGAATGATGGAGGCCGTCCAGGAGTGCATTAGAATAGTTAGGTATGGAGGTATCAAAGTCTTGGATGAAGGTTTCAGTAGCAAGAGATATGACGGGTGCAGTTGGCCGATGTTATGGAGGTGGAAATAGGTGGTCTTAGAGCAGATATGTGGTTGAAAGCTCATCTCGGGGTCAAATATGAAACTGAGGTTGCAAACAGACTGGTTAAGCCTCAGACAGTTGCCAGGGAGAGGAATGGAGTTGGTGGCTAGGGAATGGAGTGTGCAGCAGGGACCGAAGACAATGGTTTCAGTCTTCCCAGTATTTAAATGGAGGAAATTTCTGCTCATCTTGTACTGGATGTCAGACAAGCAGTCTGACAATTTAGAAAAATGGAGGGGTCAAGAGGTCGTGGTGAGGTAAAGCTGAGTGTTATCAGCTGACTGTTTTTGGATGATGTCTCTGAGGGGCTGCACATAGATGAGAAATAGTGGGGAGGGTGCAAGGATAGATTCTTGGTAGACACCGGAGGTAATGGGAAAGCCACTGATGGCGATTCTCTGGCTATGATTAGATAAGATTGGAACTAGGTGAGTGTAGTCCCATACAGCTGGACAACTGGAGAGGCTTTGGAGGAGGATGGTGTGGTCAACTGTGTCAAAGGCTGCAGACAGGTCAAGAAGGACAAAGCAGATTCATACGATTCTCATTTTTGTGGATCTGTGATGCCAGGGGTTGCCAACTCTGGCTGAACATATTCCTGGAGGTTTCATCACATGACCTATCACCTCCAACTGCCTCTTTTGGTCAAACAGTCCTTCCTAGCTTAAAAGTGTTCAAAGAAAACAAAAATAAAATGTTCTTAATGCTCGTATGATTCTTCTTGGGTGTGGTGCGCAACCATGCCCAGGAGATTAATCTTCAATTCCTGGAGGGGTGGCAACCTAGCAATGGCATCAACTTCCAGAATGCAGGGGCAATTACTCTGTTGAGTGGTTGAGTGCTGTCATTGGAGGGAGACCACGCACTTGCAGTTGGCTGCATCTCTAGAAAATCATACAACACAGAAAGAGGCCATTTGGCCTCCACCGTGTACTGGTGAGTCTCGATGCTTTGTCATGTGAGGCTCTGGAATTAAAAATTCACAAACCTCATGAGTGCAACTGAAACCTTCAGTTGATTCCTACTTGCATGATGGAACAAACACATTTTCGTTTGGTATAACATGTTTATTACGTTGCAAGAATTCTTATTAAATTGAAACATGTCATGAATTAAATGAAACACCAGCCAAGTTTGACTATAAAAGAGGTAAAATACACTGCTAAATGAATTGCTTACATTATATTACCTACTGCCATTCTATTTATGACTAAAACAATTTGAATATTTCTTATTCCTCTGTACTTGCATATTTAGACCCAAAGAATGTTTCGTTCCTGACCAGGATGTCTGTGACAAATACTGCCTAGTGTATGCTGGAGGAGCATGAGCGACTGAGAGTAAAGGGGTTTCTATATTTGAGGAGAGGAAGGGAGAATAGATTGCCTTTTGAAAAATCTCCTTATTTATATAATGCTCAAGCATTGTTTTTATTTTAAATCAAATCGTTAACCATAGCTGCAGGAAGATGACAAGGTCTGTGGTGCTGGTAGCTCATGGTCAGTCCTGGGTTGGTTCTGTTGGTTCCTCAAACACTGCATCTCTTCAGTCCTGCAAATCTCCGCCCTCATCAGCTTCGTCCTGAAGGGGAAGAAGACAAAAATACAATCAAATTCAGTGGTTTGCTCATTAACTGAACTCTGCTACGTTGTACTGAAGGCAAATGTAATCCCATGATTCTTATTCCTGCTGCTGCACAGCTTGTTCCTGCATTGGGCTGGGGTCCTGGTGAAACAACTTTATTGGGAGCTTGCTGTGTGAGATTGGCTGCTGCATTTCCTACATTACCATAGTGATTACACTTCAAAAGCACTTGGTTGGTTGTAAAGTGCTTTGGGATGTCCTGAGGTTACTATATAAATGCAAGTCTTTCTTTTAGGCCTTGAATACTTGACTGATCTGCGGTTGTCAAGCTACAGATACTGACTTGATAAAGTAGGGACAAAAGTCCCAAGTTATGCCATTAGCCTTTCACTGTGTGTCAGCTGTGGCTCAGTGAGTAGCACTCTCATCTCTGAGTCAGAAAGTTCTGGCTTCAAATCCCACTCCAAAGACTTGAGCATAACAATCTAGTGCAGTACTGAGGGAATGCTGTACTGTCAGAGGTGTCATCTTTTGGATTAGATATTAAATTGAGATCCTGCCTGCCCTCTCGGGTGGACATAAAAGATCCCCTGGCACTTTTCCAAAGAACAGCAGGCAATTTATCCCCAATGTCCTGGCCAATATTTATCCCACAAACAACGTTTCAAAAACAGATTATCTGCTCATTATCACATTGCTGTTTGTGGGATCTTGCTGTGTGTAAATTGGCTGCTGCATTTCCTACAACAGTGACTACACTTCAAAAATACTTCATTGGCTGTAAAATGCCTTGGGAGTCCTGTGGTCATGAAAGGCACTATATAAAGGCAATTCTTTCTTGAGCTTCTGGTTTTTAAAGATTCATTAGTTTCTCAAACGGATTTGAAAAATAGTGACTCTCTGCTGGCTTTGAGCAGGATGCAGATATCTCCCCTGGCAATAACTCCAGGGCCAGCAATGACAATCTCTAGAGCTTGGAGCAGATCAACCTGGGTCTGCAGCAACTCCAGCACTGGCAGTGACAAATATGTGGCCTGAAGTTGGCTGCCCTGGCTCTACAGCTAGGGAGCTGAGCACAATCTAGCCTGAAGCTGGGGTTTAGAGCAGAACATGGGATTGACAGAACTTTAAAAGTCAATAATTTATTAATTCCCAGGATGTGGGCTTTGATGGCAAGACCAGCATATATTGCCCAGCTCCTAGTTGTCCTTGAGAAGATGGTGATGAGCCGTCTTTTTGAACCACTGCAGTCTGTGTGGTGAAGATGCTTCCACAGTGCTGTTAGGGAGGGAGTTCCAGGACTTTGACCCAGCAATAATGAAGGAACTGCAATATAGGAACAGAGGAGCAGGAGCAGGCTATTCAGCCTGTTGAGCCTGCTCCACCATTCAATTAGATCATGGCTGATCATCTGCCTCAATGCCACTTTCCTGCGCTATCCCCATATCCCTTGATGCCATTAGTATCCAGATATCTGTCAATTTCTGTCTTGAACATGCTCAATGATTGAGCTGCCGCAGCCGTCTAGAGAATTCCAAAGATTCACCACCCTCTGAGTGAAGAAAAAAAATCAAGACTTAAATGATCTACCCCTTATTCTGAGACTAAGTCCCCTGGTTCTAGACTCACCAGCCAGGGGAAACTCCTATCTACGTCCACCCTATCATGCCTTGTAAGAATTTTGCAAGTTTCAATGAGATCACCTCTCATTCTTCGAAACTCTGGAGAATGCAGATCGAGTTTCATCAATCTCTCCTCATAAGATAATCCTGCCATCCCAGGGATTAGTTCGGTGAACCTCTGTTGCACTCTCTCTATGACAAGTATATCCTTCCTTAGATGAGGAGACCAAAACTGTACACAATACTCCAGGTGTGGTCTCACCAGGCTCTAGACAACTGCAACAAGACTTTTCTCCTGTACTCAAAACCCCTTGCAGTGAAGGCCAACATACCATTTGTCTTCCTAATTGCTTGCTGCACCTGCATACTAGCTTTTAGTGACTCATGAACAAGGACACCCAGGTCCTTTTGAAAATTAACACTTCCCAACCTCTCTCCATTTAAGAAATACTTTGTTTTTCTGTTTTTACTACCAAAGTGAATCTCTTCACACTTATCCACATTATATTCCATCTGTCATGTTTTTGGCCCATTCACTTAGCCTGTCCAAGTCCCCTTGAAGTATCCTCGCATCCTCCTCACAACTTACATTCCCACCTAGTTTTGTGTCATCAGCAAATTTGGAAAAATTACATTTGGTCCCCACGTCCAAATCATTTATATAGATTGTGAACAGCTGTGGCCCCAGCACTGAACCTTGCGGTACCCCCAGCACTGAACCTTGCGGTACCCCACTAGTAATAGCCTGCCATCCTGAGAATGACCCCTTTATTCCCACTCTCTGTTTTCTATCTGTTAACCAATTCTCAATTCATACCAGTATTTTAACCCCAAATCCCATGTGTTCTAATTTTGTTTACTAACTTGTGTGGGACCTTATGAAAAGCCTTCTGAAAATCCAAATGCACCACATCCACTGGTTCTCCTTTGTCTATTCTACAAATAACATCCTCAAAAAATTCCAATAGATTTGTCAAACATGATTTCCCTTTCATAAATCCATGTTGACTCTGCCCAATCATATCATTATTTTCTAAGTGTCTAGTTATCCTTTATAATTGATTCTAACTTCCTCCCTACTACTGACGTCAAACTAACAGGTCTGTGGTTCCTCCCTCCCTCCTTTCTTAAATAGTGGGGTTACATTTGATACTTTCCGGTCTGCAGAAACCTTTCCAGAATCTATAGAATTTTGAAAGATAATCATCAATGCATCCGCTATCTCTATAGCCACTTCCTTCAACACTCTGGGATGTAGCTCACCTGGTCCAGGGGATTTATCAACCTTCAATCCAGTTAATTTTTTGAGTACCACCTCTTTATTTCTCCACCATTTCCCTATTCTCCATTATAAATTCTCCTGTCCCTGCCTGTCATGGATCCACATTTGTCCTTGCTAATCTTTTCCTTTTCACATACCTAAAGAAGCTTTTGCAGTCTGCCTTTATGTTTCATGCTAGCTTGCATTCATATTCTCGTTTCCCTTTCTTTATCAGTTTCTTAGTCATCCTTTAGGGCAGCACAGTGGCGCAGTGGTTAGCACCGCAGCCTCACAGCTCCAGCGACCCGGGTTCAATTCCGGGTACTGCCTGTGTGGAGTTTGCAAGTTCTCCCTGTGTCTGCGTGGGTTTCCTCCGGGTGCTCCGGTTTCCTCCCACACGCCAAAGACTTGCAGGTTGATAGGTAAATTGGCCATTAGCAATTGCCCCTAGTATTGGTAGGTGGTAGGGAAATATAGGGACAGGTGGGGATGTGGTAGGAATATGGAATTAGTATAGGATTAGTGTAAATGGGTGGTTGATGGTCGGCACAGACTCGGTGGGCCGAAGGGCCTGTTTCAGTGCTGTATCTCTAAACTAAACTTTGCTGGATTCTAAATTGCTCCCAATCCTCATGACAAAAGGCCTCCTTTCATGCTGTAACCTTTCTATGATTCTTGCCACTTTCTCTTTTCTGGCAACCTTATAAGCTACTATCTTTGATCTAATGCAATCTTTAACTTCTTTTGTTGACCACAGTTGATTCATCTTTCCTGTTGTGTTTTTGGGTCTTAGACAAAATGTATATTTGTTGTAGACCATGTAATACTTCTTTAAATACTAGCCATTGCCTGTCTACTGTCAAACCTTTTAGTGTATTTTCCCAATCCACCATAGCCAACTTGCCCCTTATAACTTTGTAGATTCCTTTGTTCAGATTTTCAGTTTCAGAATGAACTATCTCACTTTCAAATTTAATGTAAAATTCTATCATATTAAGGTCACTATTTCCCAAAGGTTCCTTTACAGCAAGATTAATTAGCCCTTTCTCATTACATAAGTAAATCTAAAGTAGCCCGATCCCTATTTGGTTCTTCAACGTACTGCTCCAGAAACCCACCTCATGCACACAGATATAATTCCAAGTCAGAATGGTGGGAACTTGGAGGAGGGAGTGTTTCCAAGCAACTGCTGTCGTTCCAGGTGGTAGAGGTCACGGGTTTGGAAGATGCTGTTGAAGGAGACTTGGTGAGTTGCTGCAGTGCATCTTATAGATGGTGCAAACTGCTGCCACTGTACGTCAGTGGTGGAAGGAGTGAATCAAAGGGACTGCTTGCTTCTTGAGTGTTTTTGGAACTGCACTCATCCAGGCAAGTGGAGAGTATTCCATGACACTCCTGTGCCTTCTAGGTGGTAGAAAGCCTTTGGGGGGGTCAGGAGGTGAGTTACTCACTGCAGAATTCTCAGCCTCTGACCTGTTCTTGTAGCCACAGTATTTAAGTGCCTGGGAAAAGAGAAGCAGAGTTAACGTTTCGGGTCAGTGACCCTTCTTCGGAGCAGGTCACTGACCCGAAACGTTAACTCTGCTTCTCTTTTCACAGATGCTGCCAGACCTGCTGAGTGGTTCCAGCATTTCTTGTTTTTATTTCAGATTTCCAGCATCTGCAGTATTTTGCTTTTATTTAAGTGCCTGGTCCAGTTAAGTTTCTGATCAATGGTAACCCCCAGGATCTTGATGGCAGGGGATTCAGTGATGGTAATGCCATTGAATATCAAGAAGAGGTGGTCATTGTCTGGCATTTGTATGGCACAAATATTACTTGCCACCTATCAGCCCAAGCCTGGATGTTGTCCAGGGCTTGCTGCATGCAGGCACGAGCTGCTTCAGTATCTGAGGAGTTGCAAATGGAACTGAACATTGTGAAATCATTAGCGAACATCCCCACTTCTGACCTTATGATGGAGGGAAGGTCATTGAAGAAGCAGCTGAAGATGATTGGGCCTGGGACAAAGACCTGAGGAACTCCTGCAGGGATGCCCTGGGACTGAGATTATTGCCCTAACAAACACAACCATTTTGCTTTGTGTTAAGTATGACTCCAGCTAGTGGAGAGCTGTTCCCCTGATCCCCACTGACTTTAGTTTTACTACAGCTCCTTGGTGTCACATTCAGTCAAATCATAGATACTGCATTGATGTCAAGGGCAGTCACTCTCACCTCACCTCTGGCATTCAATTCTTTTGTCCATGTTTGGACCAAGGTTGTAACAAGGTCTAGATTTATGCTGGAACCCAAACTGAGCATCGGTAAGCAGGTTACTGGTGAGTGGGTGCTGCTTGATAGCACTGTTGACAACACCTTCCACCTGCTGATGACTGAGTGTAGGCTGTGCAGTAATTAGTCAGCTTGGATTTGTCCTGCCTTTTGTGGACAGGATATATCTGATAATTTTCCACATTGTTGCGTAGATGCCAGTGTTGTAGCTGTACTGGAACAACTTGGCCAGGGGCGCAGCTAGTCCTGGTGCATAGGTCATCAGCACTGCAGCTGAGATGTTGTTGGGGCCCTTCGTCTTTGTCATCTCCAATGCATTCAGCTGGTCTTGATATCATCCAAAGATGAACACCTTTTGGGGACATAACCATAACTATAACACTACCAATAACAACTTGCATTTATATAGGGTCTTTTATAACTTCAGGAAGTCCCAAAGCACTTTACAGCCAATGAAGTACTGTTTGAAGTGTAGTCACGGTTGCAGAGGAAATGCAGCAGCCAATTTGCACGCAGCAAGGTCCCACAGACAGCAATGAGGTAATGACCACATAATCTGTTTTTAGGTTTTGGTAGAAGAATAAATCTTACCCAGGACAGCAGGAAAACACTCTTGTACTTCGTCAGAATAGTGCTGAGGAATCTTTTACATCTACCTGACAGGGAAGATGGGGTCTTGGTTCAACATCTCATCTGAAAGACGGCACCTCTGACAGTGCAGCACTCCCTCAGTACAGCAATAGAATGTCAGACTGGATTTTGTGCTCAAGTCTTTGGAGCGGGATATGATCCTACAACCCTCTGAGGCAGTGGCAAGATGCTACCACCGAACCACAGCTGATAGCTAAGGAGTGTCAAATTTTGAGATCTAGGTGGGCAGAAATCTTTCTAGTTGCTCAGTCCAGGTGGAGTGAAATGCTAGGTGTTGAATCAACTTAAATGAAAAGTTGTTAGCCAGAATGTATCTGACTTATGTTACTGGATATGATGCAGGAATCAGGACTAGGGAGGTGGTGATTCCAGAGATGACATTTTAAGAACATATGAATTAGGAGCAGGAGTAGGCCACTCGGCCCCTCGAGCCTGCTCCGCCATTCAACAAGTTCATGGCTGAACTGATTACTCCACATTTCCACCTACCCTCAATAACCTTCCACCCTCTTGCTTATCAAGAATCTATCTACCTCTGCCTTAAAAATAATCAGACTCTGCTTCCACTGCCTTTTGAGGAAGAGAGTTCCAAAGACTCACGACCCTCAGAGAGAAAAAAATTCTCATCTCTGTCTTAAATGGGTGACCCCTTATTTTTAAACAGTGACCCCTAGTTATAGATTCTCCCAAAAGAGGAAACATCCTTTCCACATCC
The DNA here is from genome assembly GCF_036365525.1 of Heterodontus francisci. Lineage (NCBI taxonomy): Eukaryota > Metazoa > Chordata > Chondrichthyes > Heterodontiformes > Heterodontidae > Heterodontus > Heterodontus francisci. The sequence goes on along the minus strand of NC_090410.1, from coordinate 18,654,617 downwards.
ATCCTGTCAAGACCCCTCAAAATCTTATATATTTCAATCAAGTTGCCTCTTACTCTTCTAAACTTCAGCGGATACAAGCCTAGCCTGTCCAACCTTTCCTCAGAAGATAACCCGCCATTCCAAGTATTAGTCTAGTAAACCTTCTCTGAACTGCTTCCAACGCATTTACATCCTTCCTTAAATAAGGAGACCAATACTGTACACAGTACTCCAGATGTGATTTCACCAATGCCCTGTATAACTGAAGCATAACCTCCCTACTTTTGTATTCATTTCTCCTCACAATAAATGATAACATTCTTTTAGCTTTCCTAATTACTTGCTGGACCTACAGACTAACCTTTTGCAATTTATGCACTAGGACACCCAGATCCTTCTGCATCTCAGAGCTCTGCAATCTCTTACCATTTAGATAATATACTTTTTATTCTTCCTGCCAAAATGGACAATTTCACATTTTCCCACATTATACTCCATTTGACAGATTTTTGCCTACTCACTTAACCTATCTATATCCCTTTGTAGCCTCCTTATGTCCTCTTCACAACTTACTTTCCTACCTATCTTTGTGTCATCAGCAAATTTAGCAAACATACCTTTGGTCCCTTCATGCAAGGCATGGATCCCTGTGGCACATCATTCTTGCCAACTAGAAAATGATCTATTTATGCCTACTCTCTGTTTCCTGTTAGCTAGCCAATCTTTTATCCATGCCAATATGTTGCTCCCTACACAATGATCTTTTATTTTCCGCAATAAGTTTTGATGTGGCACCTTATCAAATGCCTTCTGGAGCTCTAAGTACAGTACATCCACCAGTTCCCTTTTATCCACAACACATGTTACTTCTTCAAAGAACTCCAATAAATTGGTTAAACATGATTTCCGTTTTACAAAACCATGTTGACTCTGCCTGATTACCTTCAATTTTTCTAAGTGCCCTGCTACAACATCTTTAATAATAGCTTCTAACATTTTCCCTAAGACAGATGTTAAGCTAACTGGTCTGTAGTTTCCTGCTTTCTGTCTCCCTTTTTGAATAAAGGAGTTCTATTCGCTATTTTCCAATCTAATGGAACCTTCCCCGAATTTAGGGAATTTTGGGAAATCAAAACCAATGCATTGACCATCTCACAGCCACTTCTTTTAAGACCCTAGGATGAAGTCCATCAGGACCCAGAGACTTGTCAGCCCACAGCTTCACCTAGATAACTAGAACAACAACTTCCACTTATAGACAGAGTAAAACATCCGAAGCTGATTCTTTGAAGGAATCCAGCATAATGAGGGGTTATAAGGTTAAAGGAGTTATTTTCCTATGAATTGGGGATTAATAAATTAAAAGCAGGGTTCATCTTCTAAAAAGGTTTAAAAAAAAGTTCATGCCTGTGTTGAAGGGCTTTCCTCATCTTAGAGCATACAGGCAGCTTCTGATGAGGGATTCACTCCTAAAGTCATGAATCTCATCACATGATGAAACTTTGATAACATAGTTTTACAGATGGTCACGTAAGCTACCACAGTGTAATAGTTGATAAGATGGTTTTATGTGGACAGTCTTTAACTACAGTCAACTGCATTTTTGACAAAACTGACCAAAGCTGAAAAATAGAATTATAATCTGGAAACTCAGTTCGATGACTAATGGATATTGACCACCATGAGAACTCGCAGCTTACTGCTGGCTTGGCCCTGCTTAGAAATTAAAGAAGGTGGATCTTAACTAGAAATTAACAGTTATACAGCCCTATTTGGGAAATAAAGGGGGACGAATCTACTTGCAAAAGAGGCAACACCCCCATACATAACAAAATTAGTTATGCAACTTAGAAACTATATAAATATTGGAAACACACAGTGGATTTTTAGATTTGTTGGACTTGCTCCAACGTGTCTCACGGTAAAGGTACAGCTATTGACGTGAGGAGACATGAGTTCTCCCCTTAACTGGGACAGAGGTATCTCGCTGAACTCTGTTGCCTTCTACTCTGGAATTTCAGGTAAATGTTATTTTAAAAATTGATGGATACCTTAAATATTTTACTGTAACAATATTTAGATTTTAAAATTGGATTCTCTATTAGAAACAAGATTATACATTCTTTTCCTAGGACTATTAATGTTGCGATTGACTGCCTCACCAACTGCGAATTGCGCTGTTATATAACTTATAAATCATTTTGTCTCACATGGCCTTCTGTATCATTAACTCGTGAACCCGTCTCTCTACACTCTTTGGTGGGGAGGCACATTACTGAGGAGAGATACCCGGACCCTTATAATATTCAGGTTATTATAATTTGGCTTTTTAAAAAGGCTATCTGGAGGACGGTAATATTTTCAGCTGCTTCCTTTCCCTTGAGTGAGATCGATCAGTCCATCAGACCCATTCATGTGCCTTTAGGATCTACCTTTCTCAACCTTAAATGAAAGTGATCACCTGGGGAGTATGCCTGATACGGGATAGTCCCAAAAAGGGGCTAGGATTATAATCCACCACACTTTATGGGAGTTTTATCAGACACATTTTGACACTGAGCCACACAAGCCAACTATTAGGAGAGATGACCAAAATTCTGGCCAAAGAGATTTTCATGAGTGACTTAAAGGAGCGGAAAGTAGAGAGGTGGAGAGGTTTAGGGAGGGAATTCCAGAGCTTAGGGTCTAGGTAGATGAAGGCATGGCTGCCAAGAACGGAGTGATGGAAATCGGAGCTGTGCAAGAAGCCAGAACTAATGGAGGATGAAATCAAGGTGCTGCGTTGTGAATCCTGCCCTTTACTAAAACTTTCATTCACATTCATCAAGCCAGTGTTAAATCTTCCTCTTCATTGGTTAACAGCTGATCAAAAATCATAGGCCAACGATAGGTGAGATGTGCTGTCATGTGATTTCCACGAATCAATTACAGTGCACAAAATAGATAATCACAGAGACATTTATTAACTTCACTGTTATGTATAAATGTCAGTGATGCTGGTTCTATAGTCCGAGGATAAGGCATTTTAGTGTTATCATAAACAAGCCAGTTTCATTTATAACCTGCAACTATTGATAGTTTCAGTCCTTGAAGGTGCTATTGTGCCACTTGGTAATTGTTCTTGGAAAATATTTAAGTTTGCTCAACCTATTAAAAAACCCATCAGATTGACCTGCCAGTTCATGAGCTGCATCATAGCAGTGGCTGTTTCAATCAATTTACTTATGCAAATATTCTCCTCATTTCACAGCTCCATAAAAGATTGCAGGCACATTGACAAGCAAACAGTTTAAAATGATATTTTTTACCTGTTGTTCGTTTTCAGTCTCTGTGTCTGGTGTTTGGGTCATGTCAGAGGTACTGATGTTGCACTCGTTTGAGTATGTCAAGGGATAACTGTGGAAATATGAAAGACATTCATCGTTCATTTAAGTCATAGATCGCCCAGTGGTTTGAGAGTTCAAATCTCACTGTTATGAAAATAATTTCAGAAATCTGGTAAATCTGGGCTGGCACCAGGAAATGACCAAGGAGGAAGGGAAACTGTCCCCTCTATTGGTCTGGCTGACATGTAATCCTAATCCTGCACTCTGTGATTAGAACAAAGAACAAAGAAAATTACAGCACAGGAACAGGCCCTTCGGCCCTCCAAGCCTACGCTGATCCAAATCCTCTATCTAAACCTGTCGCCTATTTTCAAAGGGTCTGTATCTCTTTACTTCCTGCCCATTCATGTATCTGTCTAGATACATCTTAAAAGACGCTATCGTGCCCGCGTCTACCACCTCCGCTGGCAATGCGTTCCATGCACCCACCACCCTCTGCGTAAAGAACATTCCACGCATATCCCCCCTAAACTTTTCCCCTTTCACTTTGAACTCGTGTCCCCTTGTAATTGAAACCCCCACTCTGGGAAAAAGCTTCTTGCTATCCACCCTGTCTATACCTCTCATGATTTTGTACACCTCAATCAGGTCCCCCCTCAACCTCCGTCTTTCTAATGAAAATAATCCTAATCTACTCAACCTCTCTTCATAGCTAGCGCCCTCCATACCAGGCAACATCCTGGTGAACCTCCTCTGCACCCTCTCCAAAGCATCCACATCCTTTTGGTAATGTGGCGACCAGAACTGCACGCAGTATTCCAAATGTGGCCGAACCAAAGTCCTATACAACTGTAACATGACCTGCCAACTCTTGTACTCAATACCCCGTCCGATGAAGGAAAGCATGCCGTATGCCTTCTTGACCACTCTATTGACCTGCATTGCCACCTTCAGGGAACAATGGACCTGAACACCCAAATCTCTCTGTACATCAATTTTCCCCAGGACCTTTCCATTTACTGTATAGTTCACTCTTGAATTGGATCTTCCAAAATGCATCACCTCGCATATGCCCTGATTGAACTCCATCTGCCATTTCTCTGCCCAACTCTCCAGTCTATCTATATTCTGCTGTATTCTCTGACAGTCCCCTTCAGTATCTGCTACTCCACCATTGATCTGAAATACTCTCAGGGCAACTAGCGATGGACAATAAACCTTCCTTATCGGTGTTGCCCACTTCCCAAGCACAAAGTAATTTCAAAAATATGATGCTGGGGTTCTCCCCATCTCTCCCGAGGCACTGACTCATACTGGGGTTCTCCTCATCTCTCCTGAGACACTGACTCATACTGGGGTTCTCCCCATCTCTCCCGAGGCACTGACTCATACTGGAGTTCTCCCCATCTCTCCTGAGACACTGACTCATACTGGGGTTCTCCCCATCTCTTCTGAGGCACTCATACTGGAGTTCTCCCCATCTCTCCTGAGACACTGACTCATACTGGGGTTCTCCCCATCTCTCCTGAGACACTGACTCATACTGGGGTTCTCCCCATCTCTCCCGAGGCACTGACTCATACTGGAGTTCTCCCCATCTCTCCTGAGACACTGACTCATACTGGGGTTCTCCCCATCTCTCCTGAGGCACTGACTCATACTGGAGTTCTCCCCATCTCTCCTGAGGCACTGACTCATACTGGGGTTCCCCCCATCTCTCCTGAGACACTGACTCATACTGGGGTTCTCCCCATCTCTCCCGAGGCACTGACTCATACTGGAGTTCTCCCCATCTCTCCTGAGACACTGACTCATACTGGGGTTCTCCCCATCTCTCCCGAGGCACTGACTCATACTGGAGTTCTCCCCATCTCTCCTGAGGCACTGACTCATACTGGAGTTCTCCCCATCTCTCCTGAGACACTGACTCATACTGGAGTTCTCCCCATCTCTCCTGAGGCACTGACTCATACTGGAGTTCTCCCCATCTCTCCTGAGACACTGACTCATACTGGGGTTCTCCCCATCTCTTCCGAGGCACTGACTCATACTGGAGTTCTCCCCATCTCTCCTGAGGCACTGACTCATACTGGGGTTCTCCCCATCTCTCCCGAGGCACTGACTCATGCTGGGGTTCTTCCCATCTCTCCTGAGGCATTGACTCATACTGGGGTTCTCCTCATCTCTCCTGAGGCACTGATTCATACTGGGGTTCTCCTCATCTCTCCTGAGGCACTGACTCATACTGGAGTTCTCCCCATCTCTCCTGAGGCACTGACTCATACTGGGGTTCTCCCCATCTCTCCTGAGGCATTGACTCATACTGGAGTTCTCCCCATCTCTCCTGAGGCACTGACTCATGCTGGGGTTCTTCCCATCTCTCCTGAGGCATTGACTCATACTGGGGTTCTCCTCATCTCTCCTGAGGCACTGACTCATACTGGGGTTCTCCTCATCTCTCCTGAGGCACTGACTCATACTGGGGTGCTCCTCATCTCTCCTGAGGCACTGACTCATGCTGGGGTTCTCCCCATCTTTCCTGAGGCACTGACTCATACTGGGGTTCTCCCCATCTCTCCTGAGGCACTGACTCATGCTGGGGCTCTCCCCATCTCTCCTGAGGCACTGACTCATGCTGGGGTTCTCCTCATCTCTCCTGAGGCACTGACTCATGCTGGGGTTCTCCTCATCTCTCCTGAGGCACTGACTCATACTGGGGTTCTCCTCATCTCTCCTGAGGCACTGACTCATGCTGGGGTTCTCCCCATCTCTCCTGAGACACTGACTCATACTGGGGCTCTCCCCATCTCTCCTGAAGCACTGACTCATGCTGGGGTTCTCCCCATCTCTCCTGAGGCACTGACTCATGCAGGGGTTTCCCCTCCTGTTCTGAATGCACTGGGGTACAGTTCCATGGGTGCTACTTGACTTTGGCACCTCACCAAATGACAATTCTTTCAGTGTAAATCTAAGTAATGGGTATGGGTAGTTAAGCATCACAACTGATGCTGATTATGTCTACCTAAATGTTCATGCTACACTTCCTAATGGGGTGGTTTTATAGCAATCAGGAGCATGGGTTGATTTTTTTTTCTCCCTAGCTCAGGGCCACAGTAGGTTATTATACGGAGTGATTATACGGCGTATCATGCGCACCCATCTGAAACTCAGGCAGCAGGGGCAGAAGGTCTGGAACTCGGTGGTTGGCGGGGGGCTGGAGGTCATGTTAGGAAGGATGGCAAGGCCTTAAAGAGGATGTAGAGGAAATCTACTAGAATGGTTTCAAGGATGAAAGACTTTAGTTAGGTGGAGAGACTAGAGAAACTGAGTGTATTCTATGATGCTAACAACATGCATTACTTTGTATTTATGTGTTATTTGCAAGACCTGACTATTCCAATGTTCCCCTGGTCAACTTCCCATCCTTCACCCTCAATGAACTTGAGTTCATCTAAATCTCTGCTGCACATATCCTAACTCGCAGCAAGTTCCATTCACTCATCTCCCCTGCGCTAATTGACCTACATTGGCTCCTGGTCTAGCAACACAATTTTAAAGTATTCTTCCTCACATTGAAATCCCTCCATCCCTTATGCCTTTCGAGCAAAATTCCGTAGTATGAGCGTGGTGTGTTCTTTGAACTCAGGAGTGTGAGCGCTGTGTATTCCTTGAACTCGGGAGTGTGAGCGCTGTGCGTTCTCTGAACTCGGGAGTGTGAGTGCTGTGTCTGCTCTGAGCAAGTGAGTGTGAGCGCAGTGAGTTCTCTGAACTCGGGAGTGTGAGCGCTGTGTATTCCTTGAACTCGGGAGTGTGAGCGCTGTGCGTTCTCTGAACTCGGGAGTGTGAGTGCTGTGTCTGCTCTGAGCAAGTGAGTGTGAGCGCAGTGAGTTCTCTGAACTCGGGAGTGTGAGCGCTGTGTATTCCTTGAACTCGGGAGTGTGAGCGCTGTGCGTTCTCTGAACTCGGGAGTGTGAACGCTGTGTGTTCTCTAATCTCGGCAGTGTGAGTGCTGTGTCTGCTCTGAACAAGTGAGTGTGAGCGCTGTTTGTTCTCTGAACTCGGGAGTGTGAGTGCTGTGTGTTCTCTGAACTCTGGAGTGTGAGCGCTGTTTGTTCTCTGAACTCGGGAGTGTGAGCGCTGTGTGTTCTCTGAACTCGGGAGTGTGAGCGCTGTGTGTTCTCTGAACTCGGGAGTGTGAGCGCTGTGTGTTCTCTGAACTCGGGAGTGTGAGCGCTGTTTGTTCTCTGAAATCGGGAGTGTGAGCGCTATTTGTTCTCTAATTCGGGAGTGTGAGCGCTGTGTGTTCTCTGAATTCGGGAGTGTGAGCGCTGTGTGTTCTCTAATTCGGGAGTGTGAGCGCTGTGTGTTCTCTGAATTCGGGAGTGTGAGCGCTGTGTGTTCTCTAATTCGGGAGTGTGAGCGCTGTGTGTTCTCTGAATTCGGGAGTGTGAGCGCTGTGTGTTCTCTGAATTCGGGAGTGTGAGCGCTGTGTGTTCTCTGAATTCGGGAGTGTGAGCGCTGTGTGTTCTCTAATTCGGGAGTGTGAGCGCTGTGTGTTCTCTAATTCGGGAGTGTGAGCGCTGTGTGTTCTCTGAACTCGTGAGTGTGAGTGCTGTTTGTTCTCTGAACACGTGAGTGTGAGCGCTGTGTATGCTCTGACCACGTGAGTGTGAGCGCTGCATGTGATCTAACCTCGGGAGTGTGAGCGCTGTGTTTTCTTTGAACTCAGAAATGCGAGCGCTGTGTGTTCTCTAATTCGGGAGTGTGAGCGCTGTGTGTTCTCTAATTCGGGAGTGTGAGCGCTGTGTGTTCTCTGAACTCGGGAGTGTTAGCGCTGTGTGTTCTCTAATTCGGGAGTGTGAGCGCTGTGTGTTCTCTGAATTCGGGAGTGTGAGCGCTGTGTGTTCTCTAATTTGGGAGTGTGAGCGCTGTGTGTTCTCTGAATTCGGGAGTGTGAGCGCTGTGTGTTCTCTAATTCGGGAGTGTGAGCGCTGTGTGTTCTCTGAATTCGGGAGTGTGAGTGCTGTGTGTTCTCTAATTCGGGAGCGTGAGCGCTGTGTGTTCTCTGAATTCGGGAGTGTGAGCGCTGTGTGTTCTCTAATTTGAGAGTGAGTGCTCTGTGTTCTCTGAACTCTGGAGTGTGAGTGCTGTGTGTTCTTTGAACTCGGGAGTGTGAGGGCTGTTTGTTCTCTGAACTTGGGAGTGTGAGCGCTGTGTGTTCTCTGAACTCGGGAGTGTGAGCGCTGTGTGTTCTCTGAACTCGGGAGTGTGAGCGCTGTTTGTTCTCTGAAATCGGGAGTGTGAGCGCTGTGTGTTCTCTGAATTCGGGAGTGTGAGCGCTGTGTGTTCTCTGAATTCGGGAGTGTGAGCGCTGTGTGTTCTCTAATTCGGGAGTGTGAGCGCTGTGTGTTCTCTAATTCGGGAGTGTGAGCGCTGTGTGTTCTCTAATTCGGGAGTGTGAGCGCTGTGTGTTCTCTGAACTCGTGAGTGTGAGTGCTGTTTGTTCTCTGAACACGTGAGTGTGAGCGCTGTGTATGCTCTGACCACGTGAGTGTGAGCGCTGCATGTGATCTAACCTCGGGAGTGTGAGCGCTGTGTTTTCTTTGAACTCAGAAATGCGAGCGCTGTGTGTTCTCTAATTCGGGAGTGTGAGCGCTGTGTGTTCTCTAATTCGGGAGTGTGAGCGCTGTGTGTTCTCTGAACTCGGGAGTGTTAGCGCTGTGTGTTCTCTAATTCGGGAGTGTGAGCGCTGTGTGTTCTCTGAATTCGGGAGTGTGAGCGCTGTGTGTTCTCTAATTCGGGAGTGTGAGCGCTGTGTGTTCTCTGAATTCGGGAGTGTGAGCGCTGTGTGTTCTCTAATTCGGGAGTGTGAGCGCTGTGTGTTCTCTGAATTCGGGAGTGTGAGTGCTGTGTGTTCTCTAATTTGAGAGTGAGTGCTCTGTGTTCTCTGAACTCGGGAGTGTGAGCGCTGTGTGTTAGCTGAAAGCAGTTGTGTTAGCAGTGTGAGCTTTGGAGGCTGTCCGACAATGACTGGATCAAATTATAAATTTCAGAGGACAATGAATTACTCTCCAGCAGACAGGATGAAATTACATATTCCTGACAAACTATTTTTTTTAAAAATTTATTTTGAGATACAGCACTGAAACAGGCCCTTCGGCCCACCAAGTCTGTGCTGACCATCAACCACCCATTTATACTAATCCTACATTAATCCCATTACCCTCTCACATCCCCACCTTCCCTCAATACCCTACCACCTACCTATACTAGGGGCAATTTATAATGAACAATTCACCTGTCAACCTGCAAGTCTTTGGCTGTGGGAGGAAACCGGAGCACCCGCGGTCACAGGGATTGGTTTGTCTTAAATAAAAACAAGAAATGCTGGAAACACTCAGCGGGTCTGGCAGCATCTGTGGAGAGAGAAGCAGAGTTAACGTTTTTTAATTTGTTTCTACTGTGCCTACCTACTGTTTTGGGTTTTTTTAATGTTTGTGCTTGGACTGCTTTTGCTTTAGTCAATTCACACCCTATCTGTACTAACGCTTTGTCTTTCAGCACACCATTAACATACCGTTTGCCATTGTTCCATGACCTTCTGGTCAGTTATTCTTTGTGACCTTGTCCTATCAACACCTTCTCCTTTGTTATCTCTTGCCCCACCCCCTGCTTTACTTGCTTAAAACCTTTTACATTTCTAATATTTGTCAGTTCTGATGAAGGGTCACTGACCTGAAACGTTAACTCTGCTTCTCTCTCCACAGATGCTGTCAGACCTGCTGAGTGTTTCCAGCATTTCTTGTTTTTATTTCAGATTTCTAGCATCTGCAGTATTTTGCTTTTATTATTATGTTGGTTTGTCTTATCCTCCAAAAGAACCAATCAAAATCGAGTCCAACCCAGTTGTGGTGTAAATAATCACAGCCATTATTATAACCACTCCTCCCAACTGTTAACCCAGCGAAAATCAGCTAAGTCAGAAGAGACAAGGAGTTGATCCTGGCATCCTATCGTCCATATAGCCTATATTGTCATTGAGGCAAATGCTTGTGGTTCTTATTGTAATTTGAGTTTTTGGTAAGCTCACCCATCAATGAATTGGACCATCAGATTAGCTTCTTCGAGTGCCTGCATGTCCTGTAAGAGATGGAGTTCGTAATCAACATTGTGCATTAATATTTGCTGGTATGCTAGTTTGGCTGGCATTCTTTTAACGGAGTGTTTCCTGACAACGCAGAACATGCGCAGAGCAATCACCGACATCATCAATGCATCCGAACAGTTGCCAGCTTGAATCTGCACATGCACGCACTGACATCACCATCCACTGACGCCAGACGTAATGACGTCTGAGCATTGCCTCACCTCTCAATGGCTACAACTGCCGCCTCCATTTCCCCACCCCCCCAACAGTACCCCGCTTTGGCTGCTCGCTCCCGGCCTCTCCGGTTCCCCCCCCGGCCACTCGCCGCTTCCCCTTGGCCGCTCATTCCCCATCTCACCGCTTCCCCCCCTTGGCCGCCTGCGTCCCTCGGCGGCTCAGAGCAAGCAGCCGGGCGGGGGGGACGTGGTGAGGCAGGAACGAGCAGCCGAGGGGGGATGCGGCAAGGCTGGGAGCAATTTTCCAAGGGGAGGCAGCGGCGAGTCCGGGAGCAAGTGGCTGAGGGGAGGCATTCGCGAAGCAGATAGCAGCGAAGAGAAGCGCAAAGGTGGGAGGGAGCGGGATACTGTTGGGGATGGGATGGAATCAGTTCACAGTTCAGAGTATCTGTGCACAGCAGAGACACAATGGAGGGGTCATTGTGACTTTGCATAATAGTGTAAAATGGGCAATATTGGAGCAGCCTCCCATTATAAATCTCTCTCTACTGACTTCAATGGAAACAAAAATGAGGAGAGATGCATTGACAGGCATCTAATCCAGTATTGTCCAAAGTTAAAATTACTTTCAATTACACCTAGAGAGTTGGAGCAGACATTGGGACAATTCTGGGATTTGGAACAGGTCTGGTAATATGACTGATGAGTCACAGTAGTCTTGTAGGAGCAGTAGGCAATTCCATTCATTATTATTTGTGTTGAGAGAATATAACCCTTGCCAAAAATAAGATTGCAAGTGCATGTGGATTCTGCAGTAGTGTGGGTGCAAGTATCCTGATGATACCCATCCGCTAATCGATAAGCAGCTGAGTTTTGACCAGCTCACATAAGAAATATTCAATTTATGCCTCTAAGATATTCTATGCAATAACATTTTCAACAGATATCACTTAATTTTTTTTTACCTCTTCGTTGTTTCTGTCCTCCAACTCTGTAATGTCAGTGATAGACATGGCGTAGTGCTGTGTGTATATGTTGTCATAACTGTGGAAATATGGAAATGTTCAGCAGTTCTTCTGGTTCACACATGCCAATCTTTCTCCCTTCCTTTTCTCTCTCGAAGGCATTGACAGTTGCTGAGACACAATTTAATGGGCACCAGCAGGCCTCCAGCACCTCATGCCACTAATCATTCATAAGGTGTGAGCCAGGATGATGAGTGTCAACAGCTTTTTTGTCCAGAGGTGGAGGGGTTTAACAGCCTAGCCTGATCCTGTCAGCACCTGACATCCCCACATGTACTTTACATCACTGGATAACAATTCGGAGTGGGATCCTTCCTGGCCCAGAGGCCTAAGCCAGCTCACCTGAGAGCAGGTATTTCAGCACAAACCAGAGAGAGATTCCAAGACCTTTTCATGAATTGACTTTGTTCAACTGTGCCTTCTATTAATTTTGCTTAAAGTATTTCCTGAAATGTCTTCTAAGATTCTATGGCTACTTAAAAAAATTCTCAAACACATACAAAATAATTAGATTGATGGTGTGTGGGGTCCTCTCAGGTAAGCAAATTAAACTTAAGACAATTTCTCATCATTGCTTGCACTAAACTTGCAGACTGGGCAGTTAAATGGCATATGGCATTGCAAACTTTAACAGAGATCAAATGTTAGGTGATGGCTTTTTGATAAGAAAAAATAGAACTATCCCTTACACCTTAGAAAACAAGAAACAGAATGGGGTAGAGAAGCAAAGGGATGTAGGATTACAGGTGAACAAATCATTAAAAGCAGTATTGCTGGTCAGCAAAGCGATTTTTAAAATTCTTACACGTGATGTGGGCATTGCGGGCAAGGCCAGCATTTATTGCCCATTCCTAATTGCCCTTGAGAAGGTGGTGGTGAGCTGCCGCCTTGAACCACTGCAGTCAACGTGGTGTTGGTATACCCACAGTGCTGTTGTACAAATGGTAACAAAGCAGTGGGGTTTATTTCTAGGGTATAGAATTCAGAAGTAGCGAAGTTATGTTAACTTATATAGGACTCTGATCAAGCCGCAGTTGTGCACAGTTCTGGTCTCCATACTACAATGACGCAGAACCACTGGAGAAAGTGCAAAGTGGCCAGACTGATGTATATCTTTCCACAATCAGGAGTCAGGAGCCAGGAGCAAAGACGCCCAGAGGCACTGAAAGTTATTGAAATGCACAACTGCTACCCAAGCTGAGGTCAATAAACCCGGAAGAAAACAGAATTCGAGCTTGGGACTTCCCACTTGCTACGAGATCATATTATCCACAACTCATTGTGGCGGCACATTTATCAATTCTACTGTGATTTGAATTTGTGGTAAGCTTACCTGTTAATACCATCAACTAATATGTTACCTTCATGTTGTCCCTGCGTGTCCTACAACAGAGAGAATTCATGATTAACATTATGCACTGGTAGTACACTGGTTTGCATGATCTTTTTATAACATCAGCTTATGGTCTGTATAGGAGTAATAGGGTATGACATTGATTTAAACTGAATTTTGGGCATGGAGGTCGCAATTCACGACCTGCCTGCGCTCATGCAGCTTGAGGTGGGAACCACTTTGTTACATGATTTCTGCATTGACACAAGCAGTTCCAGCACTGCTTCTCTATCCTTCAAGCTACCTGCAGGTCCTGGGTCATTCACTGAGCATGTGATCCAGGCAGTCTGATGCTCTTAAAGGCTCACGCCTATTAAAGGAAGGCTGCACACCTGCAGTCATGCCTGTCAGAAAATCAATTTTCAACACTGGTAGCAGGCAAGGGAAGAGGGCTCCCTGCTTTAGTGACATCGTACTGTATACGCTAGTGACTGAGGCAGATTCCAGGATGTAATGAGTTCTTTATGTGGGAGGCAATTGTTTCGCCATGTGGGAAAGAAACCCTCCAGAGTCACCCTGAAGAGGGAATGGGAGGTGAAAGTCTGGAGAGTGGCCCCACAATCATAGCAAAAATGCAGGAAGAAATACAATGACCTCACGCAGGTGCTCCAGGTGAGTGACTTCATCCTCACAGTACATCTCAAGCCCACCATACCAATAACCTCTCACCCTGTTCAATGCACCACAGCCCCATCACTCCCCCTGGCATTCAGGACTCATGCCTTACATTCACATACTCCACCTCACCCACACATCTACCAATGCTGCCAGGATCACCCTCGCCTCTCCCTGCCTCCACACACCTTTAGCTATTCAGCTATAGCAGGCAGATCACCCAAGTACAGTGCCACGCAACCACTGATACTTTGCCCTCTCTTTTGCAGAAGGTTGCCCATAACACAAAGGAGAGGCAGAAAACTGGGTTGTGGGGGGAGGGGGGGCCTTGGTGTGTGCTCCATGAAACCATTGCCTGAGCCCCCAGAGGAGATGGTGCTTATGCAGCATGAGGCTGGAGGCAACACACCCATAGCACTTGGCACAGCAGAGGCTGTCCAGTATGATGGTAAGTGACAGTCTTATGACCCTCTTCAATTCACCCTCATCCTGAGATGTGGCAACAATTGGAAGCTGAACATGGTGTGACCACAGAACTATTGCTTTCCTCCCCACCAGAACCCCTTCCCTCACACCCAACCTTGTACGCTTTCAGTCACAGAAGAGCTGCTACCTGGACAGCCTCAGCAGAGGCAGAAGGAAGATAAAGCGCTACCCCACAAAAGCGATGAGGGTGCACCGTCACTTGACCTTATACTTGCAGCCACTAGCTCAGATACTGGCACTGCAAAGACTTTAGAGTGTATTATAGAGTCGCGGTCAGCACACAATGAGTCACCGGGCACAGGTGGGCTGCAGTTAGGTCAGAGGGAAAGGGTAGCTTGCATCCCAGCTCCCTGGAGGGCAAGGTCGCCGATGAGTTCTGCTGCAGGGGACTCAGATGAAGATTTTGATGGGACGACCTACAAGAGAACGTTGATGAACATGCATACTGAGATGCTTGAGACATTGGCAGGCCTAAAGATCACTTCCTGCCACTGTCAAGACACATAGAGGTTTCTGGCTACAATGCGGACCAGGCCATTGAGCAAAGCTTGGAGTCCATCCTTTCCACAGTGTGGAAGTGATGGCCAACTCCATAGGAGCAACCCATGATGGAGGGTCCGGTGGCTGCTGTCTCAGCTTCCAGTGCAGCACAGGTGGAATCCTCCCAAACCCTCAGTGCTGCAGTGGAATCTCAGACAGAGGGCATAGGATCCATGGCTGCCGCATCGTGGATACAGATTTCAGTGCTCAACAGGGCAAGCAGGCTCTCACAGCATTCCAGCAATCTGTGCTCCAGCTGATGAAGAGGTTTGCTGAGGTGCCGCTGCATGGGAGTGGCAGTGGCCCCATGGGGATGAACCTGCTATACTCTCTCAGGATGAAATCATTTCTCCTCCCACCACTGCCACTCCACCAGTGCCCTTGCAGTTGCCTCTTAGCCAGCGAGCTCAGACTGCTGCTGCCTATGCCAAGGTGCTGTAGTCTGAAGCCAGGGCCTCAAGACCCAGAGCTGCTCGAGGGTGTCCTGTAAGGCCATCTCTGTAGCCTTCCCCACTGAAAGTCAACAGTCTTACAACAGATATGCTGGGAAGCACTGCTTCGAAACACTAGAACAGGTGAAGGCACATGGGAGATAGGCACTAAGAGAACGGATATGGGTGAACAGTTCATTTTTGTTTGTATAGTTGAATGTGTGTTGGATGTTATGGCAAGTTTTTTGTGGAAGATGGATGGAAAGGTTGGGATTTTTTTTTAAATTTTTTTATTTCCAAAATATACTTTATTCATAAAAATCTGTAAAAAATACATTCCCAAACAGTTTAAAACAGCATCAAGTCAAAAAATACAAACAGTGCAAAGGTGATCAGTTTCCTTCAATACAATCATGAGTTGCCTCACAAACCTTCCATTTCACATTTGTCATGCCATTAACATTTTTACATTTTACAGCAAATGAAAATTTTCCCGATACAGTTCGAGTGGTTTCCCATGGATCCAGCCCCTCCGTTCAGCTTGGTGGGGGGACCTTACACAGTGGTCTTTCCCCATTGAGTCTTTGCTGCGGCTGCCCCAAGCTTTCGTGCGTCCCTCAGCACGTAGTCCTGGACCTTGGAATGTGCCAGTCTGCAACATTCGGTCGTGGACAACTCTTTGTGCTGGAAGACCAGCAAGTTTCGGGCAGACAAAAGGGCGTCTTTCACCGAGTTGATAGTCCTCCAGCAGCAGTTGATGTTTGTCTCGGTGTGCGTCCCTGGGAACATGCCGTAGAGCACAGACTCCTGTGTTACAGAGCTGCTTGGGATGAACCTCGACAAAAACCACTGCATCTCTTTCCACACCTGCTTTGCAAAGACACATTCCAGGAGGAGGTGGGCAACCGTCTCTTCCCCCACCACAGCCACCGCGGGGGCATTGCACGGAGGGGGCGAGACTTCGGGCGTGCAGGAAGGATCTGACGGGGAGGGCTCTTCTCACCACCAGGCAAGCTACATCTTGGTGCTTGTCTGAAAGTTCTGGTGATGAGGCATTCCGCCAAATGACTTTGGCGGTCTGCTTGGGGAACCATCCGACAGGATCCACCGTCTCCCTTTCCCCTAGGGCCTTGAGGACATTCCGTGCAGACCACTGCCTGATGGATCGGTGGTCAAAGGTGTTTTCCCGCAGAAACTGCTCCACGAAGGATAGGTGGTCCAACTGCATGGAGCGTTCCACGGCAATGTGACCAGGCCCATCCTTCGCAACACCGAGTAGCCAAGGTACAACAAATGTTGAGCATGTGGGGGCAGATAGAACCTCAGCACGTAGTGACACTTGGAGCATGTGGGGGCAGATAGAACCTCAGCACGTAGTGACACTTGGAGTTTGCGTACTGGAGGTCTACACACAGCTTGATGCAGCCGCACATGAAGGTAGTCATCAGGATGAGGGCCACGTTGGGTACATTTTTCCCGCCCTTATCCAGAGGTTTGAACATTGTGTCCCTCCAGACCCGGTCCATTTTAGATCCCCAGATGAAGCAGAAAATGGCTCGGGTGACCGCCACAGCGCAGGAGTGGGGTATGGGCCAGACCTGCGCCACGTACAGCAACAACGTGAGCGCCTCGCACCTGACGACCAGGTTCTTACCCACAATGGAAAGAGATCGCTGCCCCCACATGCTCAACTTTTGTTGTACCTTGGCTACTCGCTCCTCCCAGGTTTTGGTGCACGCCCCGGCCCTTCCGAACCATATCCCCAGCACCTTCAGGTAGTTAGACCTGACGGTGAAGGGGACAAAGGATCGGTCAGCCCAGTTCCCAAAGAACATGGCCTCGCTCATGCCGTGGTTAACATTGGCTCCCGAGGCCAGTTCGAACTGGTCGCAGATGCTCATCAGTCTGCGCACGGACAGCGGATCCAAGCAGAAGACGGCGACGTCATCCATGTACAGGGAGGTTTTCACCTGAGTGCCTCCGCTGCCTGGGATTGTCACCCCTCTTATGCTCGCATCCTTCTGAATAGACTCAGCAAATGATTCAATACAGCAAACAAACAAGACCGGGGAGAGAGGACAGCCCTGTCTGACTCCAGATTGGATCAGGAAACTTTCCAATTCCCACCCATTGATTGGAGACTGCGCTACTGATGTTTGTGTCGAGCAGTTTGATCCAATTGCAGATTCCCTCCCCAAACCCCATTTTGGAAAGCACGTCCATCATGTAGGTGTGCGATATCCTGTCAAAAGCCTTCTCCTGGTCCAGGCTGATGAGGCAGGCCTCCATCCTCCTGTCCCGTACGTAGGCAATCGTATCCCTGAGTAGCGCGAGGCTATCGGAGATCTTCCTGCCGGGTACAGTACAGGTCTGATCAGTGTGGATCACCAACTCCAGAGCAGACTTGACTCGACTGGCTATGACTTTGGACAGAATCTTGTAGTCAACATTAAGCAGTGAGATGGGCCGCCAATTTCTGATTTCTGCCCTCTCCCCCTTCCGCTTGTAGATGAGGGTGATGATGCCTTTCCTCATGGATTCTGACATGGAAAGGTTGGGATGAGATTTTAGGGGAACTGGAGTCCAAATGGCCACTCACACTCTGGACTGAGCCCTCATGAAAGCCAGGTTGCAGAGGACACAGCAGAGTGATGGCGGTGCCGCATAATCGATCTTAATTGGGGCCTTATGTATTTAAATTGCCTGCCCGCCCCCTTGCAGTGGGCAGATGATATGCTTCCCAGGTCTCCCCTGGGAAACTTCCCCACCAGCGGGAATGGGTTGGGGATCCCTCCCAAAGCTGCTCCCCCCTATTTTCCCGGCCCCCTTGCTGCTAAGTCCGCTATCACAGGGCCAGGAAAATTCGGCCCATTGTTTCAGAAGGCTGAACGCCTGCCGGAAGGGGGTCATCAGCCATGCGTAGAGGACGCAGCCCTTGCTCCCAAACAGCCTGACCCTGGGTTTTCTTGAAGGCATGCAGACAGTGGGTAGGGAAGACTGCTGCAGGATGAAGACAGTGAGACCGCACCTGTGATAAAGCAACGAGAGCAGAGCTGGGATAAAGCAGTGGGAGCCAGGATTAAGCAGCAAGTGGACCAGGGATGAAACAGCAAGAGCGGAGCTGGGATAAAGCGGCGAGAATGGGACCTGGGATAAAGCAGTGGGAGCGGGAGCCGGGATAAAGCAGTGAGAGCTCTGATCAAGCAGTGATAGCGGGAGTCAGAATAAAGCAGTGGGAGCTGGGATAAAGCAGTGAGAGCAGGGGCTGTGAGAACGCAGTGATAGCAGGGGCTGTGAGAAAGCAGTGATAGCAGGAGTCAGGATAAAGCAGTGGGAGCTGGGATAAAGCAGTGGGAGCAGGAACTATGAGAAAGCAGCAGGAGCTGGGATAAAGCAGCCGGAGAGGGAGCCAGGATAAGGCAGTGAGAACAAGAGTCAGAATAAAGCAGTTGGGATAAAGCAGTGGGAGTGGGAGCTGTGACAAAGGAGCGGGAGCTGGAATAAGGCTGCAGGAGCTGTGATTAAGCAGTGAGAGCGGGTGCCAGGGTGTGTGGTGTGGGAGGAAAGGATTTCGGTTCATGAGGCACTGGCTCCGGTAGTGGGGAAGGAAGGAACTGTAGCACTAGGATGGACTCCACTTAAACCGGGCTGAGATCAGTGTATGGTGAATCGAATAATTAAAGAAAGATTTGCATTAAATAGTGCCTTTCATGATCGCTGGACATCTTAAAGCATTTACAGCCAATGAAGTATTTACTTTTAAAATGTTAGTCACTGTTGTAATGTCAGAAATGCAGCAGCCAATTTGTGCACAGCAAGCTCCCACAAACAGCAATGTGATAATGACCAGATCATCTGTTTTTGTAGTGTTGATTGAGAGATAAATATTGGCCAGAACACCAGGGATAACTCCCTTGCTCTTCTTTGAAATAATGCCATGGGATATTTTATATCCATTTGAAAGGGTAGACTGGGCCTCGGTTTAACATCTTCACAAAAGACAGTGCAGCACTCCCTTAGTACTGCAATAGATTGTCAGTCTTGATTTTCATGCTCATGTCCTGCTTTGGGACTTGAACCCACAACCTCTGACACAGAGGCAAGAGTGCTAACAACAGAACCATAGGAATCTGTTAGAATTAGAAGTCTAGATAGGGCTTTAAACCAAAAAGGTGGGATGGATGAAGGGAAAAAGGGGTGTCAGGCGAGGGGAAATTTATAAATCTAAAGAGGAAAGCAATTTGGATAAATATAAACTGCGCATAGCAGGAAGGGACAGAGAGTTTAATGGTAATAGTGCATCGATAAATAAAGTAGGGACTAATGGTAAAAGTTTAGAAGTAAATCCCATTTATCTGTATGCACAAAGCATTCGTTACAAGGCAGGTGCACTAGTGGCACAGATAGAGATAAATGGGTTTGATCTAACAGCCATTACAGACGTGGTTGCAAGGTGATCAAGGTTGGGAACGAAATATGCCAGGGTACTTGACATTTCAAAAACACAGACAGAATGGAAAGGAGGGGGGTAGTCCTGGTTCTAAAGGATGACATGGGGATAGTAGTGAGAAAGGATCTTGGCTCAGAAGATTAGGAAGTAAGATATGTATGGGTGGAGATAAGGAATAACAAGGGGCAGAAAACACTGGTGAGCATAGTTTACAGGTTCCCTAACAGTAGCCATACCGTTGGACAGAATATTAATCAAGAAATAATAGATGCTTGTAACAAAGGCAATGCAATAATCATGGGGGACTTTAATCTTTATGTCAACTGGTCAAATCAAAATGGCAAAAGTAGTCTGGAGAATGAGTTCATAGAATGCATTTGAGAGATTTTCCTAGAACAATACTTTGTGGAACCAACCAGAAATAAGGCTATTTTAGATCTTATATTGTCTAATGAGATAGGGTTAATAGGTTATTTTCAAAGTAAAAGATTCTATGAGGCAGAATGACTATAACATGATGAATTATACATTAAGTTTAAATATGAAACAAGAGTTTTAAATTTAAATAAAGCCAATTACATAGATATGGAGGGTGAGTTTGTTAAGGTTGATTGGGAAAATAGATTAAAAGATATAGAGGCAGATAAACAGTGGCAAACGTTTAAAGAAATAATTCAAAATTCTCAATGAAAATACATTCCATTGAGAAACAAAAACTCAACATGAAAAGTGATGCATTGGTGGTTGACTAAACAAGGACAGTATTAGATTAAAAAAGAAGCTTATAAAGTCACTAAGAATAGTACTAAGCCTGAGGATTGGGAGAGTTTTAGAAACCAGCAAAGGAGAACCAAAAAATGGATAAAAAGGATAAAATAGAATATGAGAGTAAACTATCAAGAAGTATGAAAAAGGATTGCAAGGGCTTCTACAAGAATGTAAAAAGAGAGGAGCAAAAGTAAACATTGGTCCTTTTTGGCTGAGACAGGATAAATTATATTGAGGAATAAGGAAATGGCAGAGATGTTAAACAAATATTTTGCATCTGTCTTCACAGTAGAAGATAGAAAAAGCATATCAAAAACAAAGGGGAACCAAGGGGCTAATGAGAGTGAGGAACTGAACGTAATTACTCATAGAGGGAAAGTAGTAGAGAAAGTAATGGGACTAAAAGCTGACAAATCCCCTGAATCTGATGGCCAACATCCTGAGTTTCGAAAAGAGGTAGCTGCAGAGATAATGGATACATTGATTGTGATCTTTAATGCACTTCAAAGGTACTTCTTGACTGTAAAGTGCTTTGGGTCATCCTGTGGTCATGAAAGCCACTATAAAATGCAAGGCTTTCTTTCTTTTATCTTCCAAAATTCCCTAGATTTTAGAATGGTCCCAAAGGATTGGAAGGTAGAAAATGTAACACTGCTATTCAAGAAAGGAGAGAGAGAGGGAACTACAGGTCAGCTAGTTTGACATGTCATCGGGAGATTTAGTTGTCCTCATACAAGAAACACAGTCAGCATGCAGGCACAGCAAGCATTAGGAAGGCAAGTGGCATATTGGCTTTTATTGCAAGGAGGCTGGAGTACAAGAGTAAGGAAGTCTTGCTACAATTGTCCAAGACTTTGGTGAGACTACATCTGGAGTACTGTGCACAAATTTGGTCTCCTCATCTAAGGAAGGATATGCTTGCCTTGGAGGTGGTGCAGTGAAAGTTCACTAGATTGATTCCTGGGATGAGAGGGTTGTCCTATGATGAGAGATTGAGTAGATTGGGCCTAAAATCTCTGTAGTTTAGAAGAATGTGAGGTGATCTAATTGAAACTTCCATGATTCTGAAGGGCCTTGACAAGGTGAACGTTGTTGAGTTTAGAACTGGGGTAATAGTCTCAGTATAAGGGGCCGATACTTTAAAACTGAGAGGAGGAGAAATTTCTTCACTCAGAGAATTTTGAATCCTTGGAATTCTCTACTCCAGAGAGTGGTGGAAGCTCAGTTGTTGAATATATTCAAGGCTGAGACAATTTTTTGGATTCTAGGGTAATCAAGGGATAAGGGGATCGGGAAGGAAAGTGGAATTGAGGTCAAATATCAGCCATTGAAAGGTGGAGCAGGCTTGAGGTATGGTCTACTGCTTGTATTTCCTATTATGAAGGCACCTTAGCTGCTGCGAGGATAGCAGGCATTCACCAGGAAGGAGCTATAAAGCGAATGTGAAGCTGTTTTGCTAATTGGGGTCACAGCAGTCTGATGGAATGGTAGGTGATTGTATACATTCCCATTGGGTATGGAGGCACGTCACCCTAATCCTCCAGTCGTGGGCCCTTTGGTGCCCAGACATAGAGCGGCCAGCTCATTACCAGAGGCACCATATTCATGAGACTGCAAAAGCATTTTCACAAGACTGACTTTTTAAATTCATTCATGGGATATATGCTTCACCGCCAAGGCTGGCATTTATTGCCTATTCCCTAGTTGCCCTAGATAAGATGGTGGTGAGCTGCCTTCTTGAATGGCAGCAGTCCTGTGTGGTGAAGTTGCTCCCAGAATGCTGTTAGGTAGGAACTTCCAAGATTTTGACTGAGTTACAGCGATATATCTCCAAGTTAAGATCAGTTGTAACTTGGAGGGGAAACCTGGAAGTGATGGTGTTCCCACACATCTGATGCCTGTTAATGTATTAGCAATGCAGCTAGAATTGACTTTCAATCAGCCCAGAAAACACAAAGAAAATTCTCTTTACTTCACACCTCTATAATAAGATATTCTGTACAATTATATATTGTTGAACAATTCCACATTTTCAAATTATTTTTATGTTACCTGTTCTTCAATTTTGTCAGTGACCTCGGTTATTTCAGCTGTGTCAATGAAAGCGATACTGCCAGAACCTGGGTCTATGTTGTCATAACTGTGGAAATAGGAAAACCAAGTCTATTCATGTGACACCTTTTCTGTCGGTTGCTGAAGTACAGGTTTACAGACACTAGCAGGCCTCTATTACTTCCTGTAAGTGCTCGTTCTCAATGCACGAGTCTAGACAATGCATATCACCTGTCGAACTGGGGTTAAGGGAAAGCTATCAGGATTGGAAACCCTGCTGATATTCTCTCCACCTCTTCAAAACCCAGGGGTGCTGAGGTCAAGTGTAGCACCCTGACTGTCATCCCAGCTGAGATCAGGTGACTCAACACAGACCTGGCATGGAAACTGGCATGCGTAACTTTTTATTTCATTAAACATTTTACGAAATAGCTCCAAACATTCCATAATTACAAACATTCCATGATTAAACACAACTTTCGAAAAAAATAGACTGGTATTTCTCATATTGGAGAGCACATGCAAGATAATCCCTTTCAAAGCTCAAGCGGGCCTTTGAGGTAAATAAGTAAAGCTTAGTACAATTTCTCATCACTATAAAGTGCAGAATTTTTAGAACAGAAGAAGCCATCGTGCCTGTGTTGGTGCTGTCACTGCACCTGAGCTACCTGTTCTGTTCTCATTGTTGCAGTTTATACATTTTATGCTATTCAAAAATATGGATGGTATCCTTATATTTATTACTCAATATATTTATACTATATTGTATTTATTTTCTTATTTCATAAATGCTATGGCATTGGAAGGATGAATGAGGATGGACAGAGACTGCTGCAGTGGTGTACCTATCACAACCTCTGCATCACCAACTCGTTCTTTCATACTAAACCCTGTCACCAGGTTTCATGGAGGCACCCAAGATCACGTCGTTGGCACCAGCTGGACCTCATCGTCACAAGGCGAGCCTCGATAAACAGTGTCCAAATCACACGCAGCTTCCACAGTGCGGACTGCGACACCGACCACTCCCTGGTGTGCAGCAAGATTACACTCAAACCAAAGAAGCTGCATCACTCCAAGCAGAAGGGCCGCCCACGCATCAACACTAACAGAATTTCTTATCCACAGCTGTTACATAAGTTTCTAAATTCACTTGAAAAAGCCCTTCAAAACACTCCTACAGGGGATGCAGAGACCAAGAGGGCCCACATGAGACGCCATCTATGACTCAGCAATGACCACCTTTGGCAAACGTGAGAAGCGGAATACAAACTGGTTTCAATCTCACTTTGAAGAGCTGGAACCTGTCATAGACACTAAGCACATTGCACTGTTGAACTATAAGAAAGCCCCCAGCGAGTTATTTTTTTTTAATTCATTCATGGGATGTGGGCGATACTGGCCAGGCCAGCATTTATTGCCCATCCCTAATTGCCCTTGAGAAGGTGGTGGTGGTGAGCTGCCTTCTTGAACCGCTGCAGTCCATTTGGGGTAGGTATACATACCCACAGTGCTGTTAGGAAGGGAGTTCCAGGATTTTGACCCAGCGACAGTGAAGGAACGGCAATATAGTTCCAAGTCAGGATGGTGTGTGATGTGGAGGGCAACTTGCAGGTGGTGGTGTTCCCATGTATTTGCTGCCCTTGTCCTTCTAGTTGGTAGAGGTCGCGGGTTTGGAAGGTGCTGTCTAAGGAGCCTTGGTGCATTGCTGCAGTGCATCTTGTAGATGGTACACACTGCTGCTACTGTGCGTTGGTGGTGGAGGGAGTGAATGTTTGTAGATGGGGTGCCAATCAAGCGTGCCGCTTTGTCCTGGATGGTGACGAGCTTCTTGAGTGTTGTTGGAGCTGCACCCATCCAGGCAAGTGGAGAGTATTCCACTACACTCCTGACTTGTGCCTTATAGATGGTGGACATGCTTTGGGGAGTCAGGAGGTGAGTTACTCGCCTCAGGATTCCTAGCCGCTGACCTGCTCTTGTAGCTACGGTATTTATATGGCTACTCCAGTTCAGTTTCTGGTCAATGGTAGTCCCTAGGATGTTGATAGTGGGGGATTCAGCAATCGTAATGCCATTGAATGTCAAGGGGAGATGGTTTGATTCTCTCTTGTTGGAGATGGTCATTGCCTGGCACTTGTGTGGCGCAAATGTTACTTGCCACTTATCAGCCCAAGCCTGGATATTGTCCAGGTCTTGCTGCATTTCTACATGGACTGCTTCAGTATCGGAGGAGTTGTGAATGGTGCTGAACATTGTGCAATCATCAGCGAACATCCCCACTTCTAACCTTATGATTGAAGGAAGGTCATTGAAGGAAGCTGAAGATGGTTGGGCCTAGGACACTACCCTGAGGAACTCCTGCAGTGATGTCCTGGAGCTCAGATGATTGACCTCCAACAACCACAACCATCTTCCTTTGCGCTAGGTATGACTCCAGCCAGCGGAGGGTTTTCCCCCTGATTCCCATTGACCTCAGTTTTGCTAGGGCTCCTTGATGCCATAATCAGTCAAATGCTGCCTTGATGTCAAGGGCAGTCACTCTCACCAACTAGAGTTAACATCAAGTAGCCAGGAACACTGCACAAAGAACAGCCAGGCGCAGTGCAAATGACTACTGGCAACACCTATGCAGTCGTATTCAGCTGGCCTCCGACACCGGAAACATCAGAGGAATGTATGATAGAATTAAGAGAGCTTTGGGGCCAACCATCAAGAAGACCTCAAGTCTAAATCAGAGGTCACGATCACTGACCAATGCAAGCAAATGGAACGCTGGGTGGAGCACTACCTAGAACTGTACTCCAGGGAAAATGTTGTCACTGACACCGCCCTCAATGCAGCCCATTCTCTGGCAGTCACGGATAAGCTGGACGAACAGCCAACAAAATCGGAACTCAGTGATGCATTGATTCTCTAGCCAGTGGAAAAGCCTCTGGGATGGACGGCATTACCCCTGAAATAATCAAGAGTGCCAAGCCTGCTATGCTCTCAGCACTACATGAACTGCTTTGCCTGTGCTGGGAAGAGGAACAGTACCACAGGACATGCGCGATGCCAATATCATTACCCTCTACAAGAACAAAGGTGACCGCGGTGACTGCAACAACTACTGTGGAATCTCCCTGCTCAGCATAGTGGGGAAAGTCTTTGTTCGAGTCGTTTTAAACAGGCTCCAGAAGCTGGCTGAGCATGTCTACCCTGAGGCACAGTGTGGTTTTCGAGCAGAGAGATCCACCATTGACATGCTGTTCTCCCTTCGCCAGCTACAGGAGAAATGGCGCGAACAACAGATGCCCCTCTACGTTGCTTTCATGGATCTCACCAAAGCCTTTGACCTTGTCAACAGACGTGGTCTCTTCAGACTACTAGCAAAGATCGGATGTCCACCAAAGCTACTAAGTATCATCACCTCATTCCATGACAATATGAAAGGCACAATTCAGCATAGGTGCCTCATCAGACCCCTTTCCCATCCTGAGTGGCGTGAAACAGGGCTGTGTTCTTGCACCTACACTGTTTGGGATTTTCTTCTCCCTGCTGCTCTCACATGCTTTCAAGTCTTCAGAAGAAGGAATTTTCCTCCAAACAAGATCAGATGGCAGGTTGTTCAATTTGCCCGTCTAAGAGCGATGACCAAAGTACGGAAGGTCCTCATCAGGGAACTCCTCTTTGCTGCATTAACATCCCACATAAGAGTGTCTGCAGAGACTGATTGACAGGATTGTGGCTGCCTGCAATGAATTTGGCCTAACCATCGGCCTCAAGAAAATGAACATCATGGGACAGGACGTCAGAAATGCTCCATCCATCAATATCAGCGACCACGCTCTGGAAGTGGTTCAAGAGTCACCAGTAACCTGTCTCTAGATGCAGAAATTAACAAGCGCATGGGAAAGGCTTCCACTGCCATGTCCAGACTGGACCAGAGAGAGTGGGAAAATGGCGTACTGACATGGAACACAAAAGTCCGAGTGTATCAAGCCTGTGTCCTCAGTACCTTGCTCTATGGCAGCGAGGCCTGGACAATGTATGTCAGCCAAGAGCGACGTCTCAATTCAATCCATCTTCGCTGCCTCCGGAGAATCCTTGGCATCAGGTAGCAGGACCGTATCTCCAACGCAGAAGTCCTCGGGGCGGCCAACATCCCCAACATATACATCCTACTAAGCCAGCGGCGCTTGAGATGGCTTGGCCATGTGAGCCACATGGAAGATGGCAGGATCCCCAAGGACACATTGTACAGCGAGCTTGTCACTGGTATCAGACCTACCGGCCGTCCATGTCTCCGCTTTAAAGACGTCAGCAAATGCGACATGAAGTCCTGTGACATTGACCACAAGTCGTGGGAGTCAGTTGCCAGTGATCGCCAGAGCTGGCGGACAGCCATAAAGGCAGGGCTAAAGAGTGGCGAGTCGAAGAGACTTAGCTTTTGGCAGGAAAAAAGACAGAAGCGCAAGGAGAGAGCCAACTGTGTAAAAGCCCCGACAATCGATTTTATCTGCAGTGCCTGTGGAAGAGTCTGTCACTCTAGCATTGGCCTTTATAGCCACTCCAGGCTCTGCTTCATAAACCACTGACCACCTCCGGGCGCTTACCCATTGTCTCTCGAGACAAGGAGGCCAAAGAAGAAGATATTTATACTATATCATATTTATTTTCTTATTTCAGAAAAAGTATAACATAAAATATAATGTACAGAAAAATCTCTGCAATCAATGATGCAAGGAACCAACATAATATGCGGTGTTTATTACTAATCAAATTTAAGTTCAAAGTGTGCCAAGCAGAGCTTTGTAGGAGTTTGAACTTTGGGGATTGGAAGAATTTTTTTACATTAATGCACCCAAATGAAACTTCAGATGGGAGCCCTGACATTGAATTTTGGCAAGAATTGACAGTGGAGGGGATAAAATCCAATCCCACACATGGGGCTGGATTCTACAGAGCCCTCGACGTCAGGATCCGTGGCGGGGGTGGGGGGGTTGCGTAGACGGCATGAAGATGGCCCCGGATGAGACCCGCCATGGAGCTCAACACCGGCAGGGCAGGCCCGATTCCCGGCAGCAGTGAGGCCTTGTGGCGGCGCACCTACCCCCCACCCCCCCCACCCAGCAACGGGACTACCATTTAAATATTTAAATAAATTAAATCACTTGAATTAATGAGTCTCCCATTGTCTCCTGAAGTCCCGTCACGATCTTCACCCTGGCAGCCGACACTACCACGCCTTCGGATCCCCGTCCGGGGAAACGAGGCGCAACACTGGTGTGGAGGGGGCAAGGAGGTAAGTTTCTCAGTGTGGGGTTGGGGGGGGGGGAGGTTAAATGATCATCAAGGGTGTAGGGGATGGTGGGAAGGGTTTTAATTTAAAGTTTATGCAGTATGGAGGGAAAGCTCAGATTGTGAAGGTGTTTTGGTGGGGGGGGGGTGGAAAGGGCCAATAATTCATTTAATTAATATGGGTGGGGGGAGGTTGGGAGAGGGGCAAAAGAAATGTATTTATTTAATTTACTTCAATTTCACTTTAAATATTTAAATGTCCTGGTAGGGCTGATGGCATTGCTGGGGTTGGACAGCCCGCCCCCTCCACCTGATTGAGGGGGGGCGGGGTGGGATGGTAAGGGGGGCGGCCAAGTCCGGCTATTTGAATGAGCCACTGCACTTGGAATCACGGCAGCTCTTTGGCATTCGGCCCACCATTTATTTCTCCCTCTGCCGATTTCGGCAGAGGGCTTATAGAATTCAGCCCGCGATGTCTATATCTGAGCAACGTCTCCCAAGTTCAGGAGCACTAAGAGTCAGTGTAACTCATCCGCCAAATGCTACCTTAGCTAAGAATGTCTAATTCAGAACAGACTAGAAATTGAACCTGAGGCTTACTGTATAGCTTGGTACTGCCAACTCAGTCATTGGGTCATGGCACCAGCTGACCTTTTTGTGGTAAACTTGCCTGGTAATGTCTTCGACCAGCCCAACAGTCTCATCTTGTGTCTCCTGAAAGAGATGGAATTCACATTTTAACGGTTAATACTTGCCAGTACACTGCTTGCTTGATGACCTGTCTGCACAGGAGTAACAGTTTAAATTAGATCTGAGGATTTCCACTGATATCACAAATAGAGTGAAGTTTGAGCAGATGATGAATGACATCTTTGGAACACAAACCCAGTCGTTCTCTTATTTGCAAACCATGCTTGTTTTAGTTAGTGATGTTTTCCATTTGCTCTTTGAATTTGGTTACTGTCTTCAATTTAATCATTAATACTGCTGATCATTGCCACCTCAGTTGTTAGCTTTTCCTGAAATTCTCAACAGGTGATGAGAAGAGGGTGCTATTTTTCAGAAACCTTTTAATGGGGTGCAATGACAACCCTTGGCTCACATCAAAATCTTTTAAATGCTCTTCCTTGTATTTTCTGAATAAGATAAAATTGTTTATCCTCCATCAACATTCTGATGAGGGCCAGTTCACCACTAGTAATATTTTGCTGTAGTTTTGACACTGATCTGAAGAGTGTTCCAAGGTACCCTAAACCAAAACACTGTGCCATGTATTCAGCTCCTTCACGGCAAGAGACTGACCAGAAACTTTGCGGAAAGAATTGTTAGCCTATTACCGACTGTTCTTTGACTTTAAACTGATTCATATTGTCAAATTTTACTGGTAGACAAATGAAGGCCTTACACTAACTCTTTTATTAAATACAGCTCAGAAATTCAATGCAGAGCAGCAACACAATCACTTAGAAAGTGCTGAGCTGGCCATTGGAGGTAATTCCATGCTTTGGAATGGTCATAGTAATTTGACACTCGGTCTCACAGCCTGTTGTCATTTTGGAGCTAAGACATAAGCAGTGTTTAAAAAAAATTTGGCAGTGTATGTCAACCATACCTACAGTATTTATGCCTTTAGTGCAAAGAAACCATTAATGTGTTATGACTTTAGTGAGACAGTTAACGTTAAAAATACGAGATATGAACCCCCAGACCAATTTAAAGAATGACAACATTTCACATTTTAAGACTTTTATTATAACAACTAAACTAAAAGAAATCCCCGTTATTTAATTAGTACTTGTAAGTAGCTGATATACCAGATTACAAAGGTATTTTCTTTGCTTACTAAAATACTTGAAAACCTCACACCACACTTGTATGTTACACAGTCCTCTTCGATAAAGAAATCTTTGCAGTTAAAAATACCAAATTCCTCCCAGTTGCAATGGGTCAGATTTCCCATACCTCTTCGCTCACTTCTCCGAGCACCTCCAACCTGGATGTCCATGAATAAGGTGATCCTTTGGTGATCCTATTGGTCTTTTCCTTCTTTGCAAACTTCAACTTTAAAAATAACAGGTTCAAGTCTTCGCAGCCTTTTGCTATATCAGTTTTCTGAGAGCAGGTGTTCCCCCTCTCTCTGTTGAGGCTGCCACCACTGGTTGTCTTCCTTTCTTACAGCCTGCTATGAGGCTGCAACTGCTCGTTTTCTTTCCTACACCCTGTCTGCCTTCAGAAATCTGTTAAATTTATCTGGAATCAAAGGTCAATGGTTCATTGTCCTTTTCCAATATGCAAAGTCCAGAAGTCAGGTTTCAGCAGAGCTGCCTGGACCTTCCATTGTTTCCAGGTGTTAGCAGCTGTCATGCATATTTGCATTCTCAGAATCACTGACTCCTTGTTTACGGTCCGAAAGTCTGGGAGGGTGAAACTCATTGGTCTTCAGGTGTTATACCCATGTAGTCTGTGTTTTTACAAAAAAAAGTCTTTGATCTGTGTTCTCTGTTGCCCTGGTAACCACAATTTCTATCTTGTCTTTAAGCAGAGTTGATGTGAGGTTACCTGACTTCTCTGACTACATCTTAAACTTTTTTTTAAAAATCAGTTTTTAAAACAATCATGTTACAAAGACCAGCGTTCATAACAAATGTCCGTGCAAGTTACACAAAATTTACACCTTTAATAGATTTTTGTGTTATTGATCTGTATATGTAAGTACAGGAAGTCTTTACTCAATGCTCAGTTACCAATAATTCAATGCATAGCTGACTCTTCACTAACTGTGGGCGGCACAGTGGCGCAGTGGTTAGCACCACAACCTCACAGCTCCAGCGACCCGGGTTCAATTCCGGCTACTGCCTGTGTGGAGTTTGCAAGTTCTCCCTGTGTCTGCGTGGGTTTCCTCCGGGTGCTCCGGTTTCCTCCCACATGCCAAAGACTTGCAGGTTGATAGGTGAATTGGCCATTATAAATTGCCCCTAGTATAGGTAGGTGGTAGGGAAATATAGGGACAGGTGGGGATGTGGTAGGAATATGGGATTAGTGTAGGATTAGTATAAATGGGTGGTTGATGGTCGGCACAGACTCGGTGGGCCGAAGGGCCTGTTTCAGTGCTGTATCTCTAAACTAAACTAAACTAAACTAAACTGTCAAAGTGGATGCAGTTATTTATGGTCCTGAATAGTATAAGAGGCCTCAAATCAGATAGGGCTGCAGGTCCTGACAACTATGCTCAGTAAACCTCTTGGATATGTACTTAACAGCTCACTAGAGTCAGGGAGTGTTCCCATGGACTGGGGAGAGAGAGAGATGTGCTGTCAATAGTCAAAAAGGGCAAGAAGTCAGAACGGGGATATTATAAGCTCATTAGCGTGACTTCAGTGAGACTGGAGTGAGATTGGATTGTTTGAGAACAAGGACAGAGTGGGATGATTAAAGACTCTCAACATGGCTTCTGGGAAAAGAGATCATGTCTCACCAATTTGGTTGAACTAATTGAGGAATTATAAGTTGGTGGTAGTCCAGTTGAGATTGTGAGCAAATCCATTTGGGAAGGCTAACAAGGCAAGGGAATACTCAATAAATGGTAGGATACTAAGAAGTGTAGAGGAACAGAGGGACGCTGGAGTGCATGTCCACAGATCCCTAAAGGTGGCTGGAGAGTTAAATAAGGTGGTCAAGAAGGTATACTGGATAGTTGCCTTTATTAGCCGAGGCATAGAATATAAGAGGTGAGAGGTTATGCTGGAACTGTATAAAACACGAGTGAGGCCACAACTCGAGTAATGCATGCAGTTCTGGTCACCGCACGATAGGGAAGATGTGATTGCACTAGACAGGGTACAGAGGATTTTTATGGGTGGGCTGTCTTATGAGGAAAGATTGGACAGGCTAGGCATGCATCTGCTGGAATTTAGAAGTGTTACGAGGTGACATGATTGAAACATATAAGATCCTGAGGAATCTTGACAGGATGGATGTGGAAAGGATGTTTCCCCTTGTGGGAGAATCTAGAACTAGGAGTCACTGTTTAAAAATAAGTGGTCGCCCATTTAAGACAGAGATGAGGAGAGTTTTTTTCTCTCAGAGGGTCACAAGTCTGGAATTCTCTTCCTCAAAAGGCGGTGGAAGCACAGTCTTTGAATATTTTTAAGGCAGAGGTAGATAGATTCTTGATAAGCAAGTGGGTGGAAGGTTATCGGGGGTAGGTGGAAATGTGGAGTAATCATTTCAGCCATGAACTTATCGAATGGCGGAGCAGGCTCGAGGGGCCTAGTGGCCTACTCCTGCTCCTAATTCATATGTTTGTATGAGGATGCTGCCTGTACTGGCGAATTTTAGTTATGAGGAAAGACTGGATAGGCTAGGGTTGTTTTCTTGGGAAGAGTATGTTGAGGGGAGACCTAACTGAAATGTGTAAAATTATGAGGGGTCCAGATAGAGTGGTTAGGAAGGCCCTATTCCCTTTGGTTGAGGGATCCGTAACAGGGGACATAGATTTGAGGGGAAATGTTTTCACCCAGAGGTTGGTGGAGATCTGGAACTCACTTCCTGAAAGGGCAGGAGAGGCAGAAACCTTCATAGGGCTGGATTTTAAGAAGCTCTCAATGTCAATTCATGGCCGGGGGTGTGGGGGGGGGGGGGTGCTTAAGATGGCTCTGGATGAGGACCGCCACGGACCTTGATACTGGCAGGGCACGGCCCGATCCTCCCGACAGTGGCGAGGCTCCATGGTGGCCCTCCCGCTGCTGGGCAACGGGACCACAATTATTTGTCACTCAAATTAATGAAATCAATAAATTTAAATATGCTTACCTTAATTCTTGAGGGCCTGCCGCGATCTTCGGCACAGCGGCTGGCACTCCCGCGCCTTCATATCCCCGTCCAGGGAAACGAGGCGCGACATTGGTTGGGAGGAGGGAAGGAGATAAGTTTGTCAGTGCAGGAGGGAGGAGGGACAGATGGGGTCAAATACATGTAATGGATGTAGGGAATGGTGGGAAGGGTTGAACCTTAAACTTTGTGCACTTTGGAGGCGGGGGGGGGCGCGGAAGATGAGATGTAAAAGCTAAGTGTTTTGGGGGTGTAAGGGCAAATAGTTAATGTAATAGTTATTGGGGGGTGGGAAAGGGGCAAAAGAAGTGTATTTATTAAATTTTGCTGTATATTTCTTTAAATACTTAAATAAGCCAGCATGTATGGCTACCCTTTAAAAATGGCACCAGCGCCTACGCACAGGTAGCTGACACCATTGCCGGGGACAGACTGAAGGGGCAGGCCACCCCGACTATTTAAATGAGCCGCGCGCTTAGAATCGCGGTGGCTCTTTGGCACCAGTTTTTCAGCTTGCTGCCGAGATCGGCAGCGGGCTCATAGAATCCGGCCCATAATGTTTAAAAAGTACTTTGATATGCACTTGAAGTGCTGTAACCTACAAGGTTACAGACCAAGAGCTGGAAAGTGGGATTAGGCAGGATGCTACCTGTCAGCCGGTGCCGACACAACGGGCCGAGTAGCCCCCTTCTGTGCTGTAGATTTTTATGATTTTCTATGATATTGCATACTTGCATTTTCAAATGGCTTTTGACAAAGTTGTTACAGTATAAGATAGTCCTGTGGGATTAGTAGGCAGATCTTGGGTTGAAAAAGGAATTGGCTGCATTTTCGCAGGCAGTACGTTGTTATTAATGGCAGTGGTTCTGCACGGAGACTAATTTTACCAGTGGAGTCCTGTTGGGTTTGGTGTT
This sequence comes from Heterodontus francisci, assembly GCF_036365525.1. NCBI lineage: Eukaryota > Metazoa > Chordata > Chondrichthyes > Heterodontiformes > Heterodontidae > Heterodontus > Heterodontus francisci. Next base: position 18,621,205 of record NC_090410.1, on the reverse strand, counting down.
AGGGCTGCTGCTCTTCACAATTTTTATTAATGATCTGGATGAAGGTTTTGTAAGGAACTGTTTGCATATTTGTAGATGATACAAAGATCTGTGCGAGAGTTAGGACTTTGCAGGAAAAAAAATGACTCTCATCAGATCTGAATACTATGAGGGAATGGGCATCCAGTGGGTGCCATTTGGTGCAGATAGATGTAGCATCATGCATGTGGGTAGGGTAAACACAAGGTATACATATACCGTGCAGTGTTCTAAACTAATGACTGTTCAGTAGGAAAAATATCTAAATTTATTACCAACTAAAATATAAACAAGGGAACGGAGATATTTTTCTTAGATCATGGGTGGGCAGCTGAGACCTGTTGCTTGCAATTCTTGCACCATGAGTGCTGGGGCCTCAACTGTTTTGGTCTCCTTATCTGAGAAAGGATGTTCTTACTATAGAGGGAGTGCAGCGAAGGTTTACCAGACTGATTCCTGGGGTGGCGGGACTGATGTATGAGTAAAGATTGAGTCAGTTAGGATTATATTCGCTGGAGTTCAGAAGAGTGAGGGGGGATCTCATAGAAACCTATAAAATTCTAACAGGACTTGACAGGGTAGATGCAGGAAGGATGTTCCCGATGGTGGGGGAGTCCAGAACCAGGGGTCATAGTCTAAGGATACCTTTCAGGACTGAGATGAGGAGACATTTCTTCACCCAGAGAGTGGTGAGCCTGTGGAATTTGCTACTACAGAAAGCAGTTGAGGCCAAAACATTGTATGTTTTCAAGAAGGAGTTGGATATAGCTCTTGGGTCTAAAGGGACCAAAGGGTGTGGGGAGAAAGGTAGCCAAACCATGGCTTACAAGGGAAATTAGAGATAGCATTAGATCCAAGGAAGAGGCATATAAATTTGCCAGGAAAAACAACAGACCTGAGGATAGGAAGTAGTTTAGAATTCAGCAAAGGAGGACCATGGGATTGATTAAGAAGGGGAAAATAGAGTATGAGAGCAAGCTTGCGGGGAACATAAAAACTGACTGTAAAAGTTTTTATAGGTATGTGAAGAGAAAAAGATTGGTGAAGACAAATGTCAGAAACAGGGGAATTTATTATGGGGAATAAAGAAATGGCTGACCAACTAAATGCATACTTTGGTTCTGTCTTCACAAAGGAGGACACAAATATCATACCAGAAATGTTGGGGAACACAGGGCTTAGTGAGAAAGAGGAACTGAAAGAAATCAGTACCAGTAGAGAAATGGTGTGGGGGAAATTGATGGGATTGAAGGCCGATAAATCCCCAGGGCCTGATGGTATGCATCCCAGAGTACTTAAGGAAGTGGCCCTAGAAATAGTGGATGCATTGGTGGTCATCTTCCAAGATTTTATAGACTCTAGAACAGTTCCTACAGATTGGAGGGTAGCTAATGTAACCCCACTATTTAAAAAGGGAGGTAGAGAGAAAGCAGGGAATTATAGACCAGTCAGCCTGACATCGGAGGTGGGGAAAATTCTAGAGTCCATTATCAAAGATTTTATAGCAGAGCACTTAGAGAACAGTGGTAGAATCGGGCAGAGTCAGCATGGATTTATGAAAGGGAAATCATGCTTGACAAATCTACTAGAATTCTTTGAAGATGTAACTAGTAGAGTTGATGAGGGGGAGCCAGTGGATGTGGTTTATTTGGACTTTCAGAAGGCTTTCGACAAAGTCCAACATAAGAGATTAGCATGTAAAATTAAAGCGCATGGGATTGGGGGTAGTGTATTGCGATGGATAGAAAATTGGTTGGCAAACAGGAAACAATGAGTACGGATAAATGGGTCTTTTTCTGAATGGCAGGCAGTGACTAGTGGGGTACTGCAGCGATCGGTGCTAGGACCCCAGCTATTCACAATATACATTAATCATTTATGTGAGGGAACTAAATGCAATATCTCCAAATTTGCAGATGACACAAAACTGGGTGGGAGGGTGAGTTGTGAGGAGGATGCAGAGAGGGTTCAGGATAATTTGTACAAGTTGAGTGAGTGGGCTAACGCATGGCAGATGCAGTATAATGTGGATAAATGTGAGGTTATCCACTTTGGTAGCAAAAACAGGAAGGCAGATTATTATCTGAACGGCTATAAACTGAGAGAGGGGAATATGCAGCGAGACCTGGGAGTTCTCGTACACCAGTCGCTGAAGGTAAGCATGCAGGTGCAACAGGCGGTAAAAAAGGCAAATGGTATGTTGGCCTTCGTAGCGAGAGGATTCAAGAACAGGACCAGGGATGTCTTGCTGCAATTATACAGGGCCTTGGTGAGGCCACAACTGGAATATTGTGTGCAGTTTTGGTCTCCTTATCTGAGGAAGGATGTTCTTGCTATAGAGGGAGTGCAGCGAAGGTTTACCAGACTGAATCCTGGGATGGCGGGACTGACGTATGAGGAGTGATTGAGTCAGTTAGGATTCTATTCGCTGGAGTTCAGAAGAGTGAGGGGGGATATCATAGAAACGTATAAAATTCTAACAGGACTTGACAGGGTAGATGCGGGAAGGATGTTCCCGATGGTGGGGGAGTCCAGAACTAGGGGTCATAGTGTAAGGATACGGGGTAAACCTTTCAGACTGAGATGAGGAGAAATTACTTCACCCAGAGAGTGGTGAGCCTGTGGAATTCACTACCACAGAAAGCAGTTGAGGCCAAAACATTGTATGTTTTCAAGAAGGAGTTAGATATAGCTCTTGGGTCTAAAGGGATCAAAGGGTATTGGGCGAAAGCGGGAACAGGTTACTGAGTTGGATGATCGGCCATGATCAAAATGAATGGCGGAACAGGCTTGAAGGGCCGAATGGCCTACTCCTGCTCCTATTTTCTATGTTTCTATGTTTACAATCTATATTAATGATTTGGATGAAGGGACTGAATGTATGGTTGCTAAATTTGCTGATGACACAAAGATAGGTCGGAGTGTAAGTTGTGAAGAGGACATAAAGAGTCTGCAAACAGATATAGACAGGTTATGTGACTGGGTAAAAATTTGGCAGATAAGAGTATAACATAGGTAAAAGTGAACGTGTCCACTTTAGCAGGAAAAACAGAGAAGCAGTATATTATTTAAATAGAGAGATTGCACGGCAAGTGATTTGGAAGACAAATGGAATGTTGTCATTTATTGCAAGGGGAATGGAATATATAAGTAGGGAAGCTGTTCTACAGTTATGGGGCATTGGTGAGACCAGATCTGGAGTACTGCGTACAGTTTTGATCTCCTTACTTAAGGATATAATTGTATTGGAAGCAGTTCAGAGAAGGTTCACTCAACTGATTGCTGGGATGAAGGGGTTATCTTGTCAGCAAAGGCTGGACAGGTTAGGCCTGTATCCATTGGAGTTCAGAAGAATAAGAGGTGATCTTATTAAAACGTAGAAGATCCTGAGGAGACTTGACAGTGTGAATGCTGAGAGGATGTTTCCCCTTATAGGAGAAACTAGAATTAGGGGACACAGTTTAAAAATGAGGGGTCTCCCATTTAAGATGGAGACGAGGAAAATGTTTATCTCTTACAGGGTTGTTAGTCTGTGGAATTCTCTTCCCCAGAGAGCAGTGGAGGCATGGTCATTGAATATCTTTAAGGCTGAATTACACAGATTCTTGATTGACAAGGGAGTCAAAGGTTATAGTGCCTAGACAGGAAAGTAGAGTTGACGCTGCAGTCAGATCAGCCATGATCTTATCAAATGGTGAGGCAGGCTCGAGAGGCCGAATGGCCTACTCCTGCTCCTAATTCATAAGAAACTTCAGGACTCCTCATGTGTCTTGGGGGAATCACATGTGTAGGATGCGTCTTCCGCTGCGTGAGCTTGAGCTCAGGATCTCTGAGCTTGAGGGGCAGCTGCAGTCACTGCGGAGCACCAGGGAGCTGGAGAGTTTCCTGGATCATATGTTCAAGGAGGTGGTCACTCCACAGGCAGTGAGAGTTCAGGATAGTGGATGGGTACCCATCTGTAAGAATAGGAAGAGGCAGGAAGCGCAGGACTCTTTGGGGTGTGTGCCACTCTCAAACCGGTACATAGCTTTGCAGACTGCTGGGAGTGACGATATCTTGAAAGAGTGCAGTCCAGACTATGGCACAAATGGGCAAGGGACTGCACAGAAGGGAACAGCAAAGAATAGCAATTCAGTCGTCATAGGAGATCCCATAATTAGGAGGGCAGACAGGCACTTCTGCAACCGTCATCGTAAGTTGCGCATGGTCTGTTTCCTCCTTGTGCCAGAGTAAAGGACATCATTGAGGGTGTATAATATTCTGCAGGAGGAAGGGAGTGAAACAGAAGTTGTGGTACATGTCGGTACCAACAACAAAGATAAAAAGTATTGAGGTCCTACGGTCAGATTTTCAGGAGCTGGGGAGGAAGTAAAAAAGTAGGACCTCGAAGGTTGTAATCTCTGGATTACTCCCAGTGTCATGCACTAGCAAAAGTATAAACAGGAAGATAAGGAGGATCAATGCGTGCCTTGAGGCATGGTGCAGGACAGAGGGCTTCAGATTCTTAGGACCTTGGGACCAGTTTTGGGGCAGGAGGCACCGCAACAGAATCAATGGTCAATGTCCACTCGGGAGGTTCAGTAGTGTGATTGTGGAGGTTTTAAACTAAACTGGCAGGGGAATGGGCACCAGCATATAGAAGTAGAATAGAGGAATAATTTGCATAAAGGAGTGAGTGTGTTGGATCATACTAAAGAAGGATATAGTACCATATTAGATAGGAGCAGACTAGGAAGGACTATGAAGAGTATAAATCCAGGTTTACAATGCATGTATGTAAATACACAAAATGTGGTGAATAGGATTGGTGAGCTACAAGCACAAATATCTGTGTGGGAATATGATGTAATGGCAATAATGGAAACGTGGCTTAAAATGGTGAGGACTAGGTGCTTAATATTCAAGGATACAAAGTGTTCAGAAAAGATAGGGAAGGATAAAAGGAAGGTAAGGTGGCAGTGCTGATTTGGGAAGACAGTGTAGTGTTGGAAAGAGAGGATATCCTTGAGGGGGCAAAGACTGAATCCATTTCATTAGCATTGTGAAGCAAAAAGGGGATGATGACATTACTAGGGGTATTCTGTATGCCTCCAAATAGTGAGAGAGAGAGAGACAGAGGAAATGACAGAGATGTGCAAGAGCTATAGAGTGGTGATACTGGGGGACTTTAATTACCCAAAGATTGACTGGGATAATGTTACAGTAAAGGGTAAGGAGTTGGAGGAATTTCTGAAATGTGTTCAGGGAAATTTCCTTGACCAGTATGTTCTTGGCCCAACTAGGAAGGAGGCATTGTTGGATCTGATGCTGGGGAATGAGGCAGGCCAAGAGTACCAAGTGTCTGCAGGGAAACACTTGGGTAAGAGTGACTGTATCATAAGGTTTAGATTAGCAATGGAGAAGAACAAGGAACAATCTAAAGTAGAACTTCTACATTGGAAGAGGGGTAACCTCAATGGGATGAGGGTGGATCTAGCCAGGGTAAAATGGAACCAAAGATTGACAGAAAAACTGTAATGGAACAATAGGTGATCTTTAAGGAGGTGACTTTTCAGGTACAGGCTAGGTACATTTCAACAAGGGCAAAAGGTAAGGGAAACATCTTTGGATGATGTGGGAGATAGAGAATATGATGAAACAAAAAAAAAGTGCATGATGCATGTCAGGTGAATTCTTCAAGCGGGAACCAGGCCAACTCTATGACTCTAAGTTGAGAGTTGCGCGAGGAAAATATGTCTGGCAAAGAGAGAATGAGAGAATAGAATGGCAGTTAACATAAAAGGGAATCCAAAAATCTTGTTCTGGTATATAAATAGTAAGCAGGCAGTTAGAAATGGGGTGAGGCCTATTAGGGACAAAGAGGGTGATATATCCTTAGAGGTGCAGGGCAAGGCTAGAATACTTAATGAGTACCTTGTATCGGTGTTTACTGAGGAAGAGGACACTGACAAAATATCAGGAGAAGCGGAGATTGTAGAGGTAATGCATGAGGTGAAAATTGATTGGCAGGATGTGCTGCAAAGGCTGGCTATGCTTCGCGTGGATAAGTCAACTGGTCTGGATGGCTTGTATCCCAGGTTGCTAAAGTAAGTGGGTGTGGAGATAGCGGAAGTGCTTGTCATAATATGCCAATCTTCCCTAGATACAGTGGTGGGGGAAGGGGGGCGGGGAGGAGGTTCCAGAGTGACACCTTTATTCAAGAAAGGGTGTAAGGGCATTCCTAGTAACTACAAGCCTATCAGTTTAACATCTGTGGTGGGTAAGGGTTAAAAAACAATAATCAAGAAAAAAAATCAACAGGCACTTGGAGAGATTTGAGTTAAGGAGAGCCAGCACGGATTTGTAAAAGACAGATCATGCTTGACTAATCTAATTGATATTTTTGATGAAGTAACAGAGAAAGTAGATGAAGGGAAAGCAATGGATGTTGCCTATATGGATTTTAAGAAAGCCTTTGACAAAGTACCACACAAAAGGCTGGTTAACAAAATTGAAGCTCATAGAATAGAAGGGTCAGTTTCAGCTTGAATAAAAAAACTGGCTTAAGGACAGAAAACAGTGAGTCATAGTAAATGGTCATTTTTCAGACTCGAGGATGGTAGACAGTGGTGTTCACCAAGGGTCAGTGTTTTTTTTGATTTACATAAATGACTAGGATATTGGAATACAGAATAAAACTTCAAAATTTGCCAATGATACCAAACTTGGAGGTGTGGCAGACAGTGAGGATGATATGAACCGCCTGCACCCGGACATAGATAAGTTAGCAGAATGGGCAGACAAATGGTAGATGGAATTTAATACAGAGAAATGTGAGGTGTTGCATTTTGGCAAAAGGGATATGGAAAGGCAATACAGAGTAAATGGTACGGTTCTAAAGAGTGTGCAGGGACAAAGGGACCTTGGGGTCCACATGCACGGATCTGTGAAGGTGGCAGGGCATATTGAGAGAGTAGTTCGAAAATATATGAGATCTTGGGCTTTATAATTAGAGATATTGAGTACAAAAGCAGGAAAGTTATGCTGAACCATTATAAAGTTCTGGTTGGGCTACAACTAGAGGTTTTATTTGTTTGTGGGATGTAGGCGTCACTGGGCTAGGCCAGCATTTATTGTCCATCCTTAATTGCCCTGAGTGGCTTGCTAGGCCATTTCAGAGGGCATTTTAAAAGTCGACCAAATTGCTGTGGGTCTGGAGTCACATGTAGGCCAGACCAGGTAAGTTCAGCAGATTTCCTTCCCTAAAGGACATCAGTGAACCAGATGGGTTTTTACAACAATCAACGATAATTTCATGGTCACCATTAAACTAGACTAGAGTAATGCGTCCAGTTCTGGTCACTGCCTTTTAGGAAGGATGTGAAGGTCTTTGAGAGGGTGCAGAGAAGATTTATCATAATGGTTCCAGGAATGAGGGATTTTAACTACAAGATTAAGTTGGAGAAGCTAAAGTTGTTCTCCTTGGAGCAAAGGAGACTGAGATTAAGACAGGTTTAGATAAGGCAGACAAAGAAAAGCTGTTCCCATTAGCTGATTTTACATGGACTTGGGGACACAGATTTAAGGTTTTGGGCAAGAGATGTAAGGGGGGGATGTGCGGAAGAACTTTTTTACGCAGCGAGTGGTAATGACCTGGAACTCGCTGCCTATGAGGGCAGTGGAAGCAGAGATGATGAATGATTTCAAAAGGAAACCGGATGGGCACTTGAGGGAAATAAACTTGCAGGGCTACTGCGATAGAGCAGGGGATTGGGACTGACTGGACTGGAGAGCCAGAATGGACTTGATGGGCCGAATGGCCTCCTTCCGTGTCATAATGACTCTATGAGAATCCAATTTAAAAAAACTAGAGTACTATATTGTCCCTGTTTAAGACCCTGGTTTGACCTCATCTAGAAGACTGTGTCCAGTTTTGGTCACATGGTGGGTGATCTAGAGGCCCTGGAAAAGCTTGTGGTGGACTGTTAAATTGATACCTAGCTTAAAGGCTGTCAGTTACCAGAAAATAGGCTTTGAAGGCTGGATCGTTTTAATCTCAAAAAACCTAGACTTCCAGATGATTTGATTGAGCTCTTTAAAATAACAAAGGGACTAGATTATGCCCAAGCAGTTATACTACTTTAGATAGGTTAGGGGAAACCAGGAAATGTGTGTATAACTTATGTAAGTACAGAACTAGGCTAAATGTCAGGAAATTTTTTTTTAAAAAGTTGTCATATCCACTGCATTCAAAAGGAAGCTGGACAGGTTCACAACCATGGCTGACATCACAGTGCATAAAAGGTAGGTGGACTGGGTGGGGGGCGAGGGGGCGGGTGTGCTGTGAGATGTGTCTCCCGATTGCTGTGGTCTCCTACAATTCATTTTCATCAGTTTTGTGTCCTCAGAGGAGATTTCCAGATTTCTTTCCCCTGAATTGGCCCAGGGTATTTTTCTCTGTTTTTATGCCTGTCAGAAAATCATGTGAATGCTGATGGGTGGGAGGGGAAAGCATTGGGAATCATGATGCTCAGTCACATCATGATTGTATGGGACATGTCCAGTGGACCAGCTGGTCTTTTCCTGTACTTTTTCACATATTCATGAATATGAAGTTGCTCAACCCAACAGTTTACATATGGGGTAATTTTCCGAACAGGTGCAGGTGATGATAAGTGCTGCCGTGGCCACCATCTATTGGGCAGTTTTAGCTGTGTCAACCATTGTTATCCAAATGTCAACTTTAATGGTGTCATTATTTCTACAAACAGCAGTGGACTAAACCTGCTGGCAATCTGTCAACACTCACCGTCTAGGCTCATTTGGGTGACATGCCATTGAATGGCTGGAGCCCATGCAATCTTACCCCATCATTGTCACCACCTTCAGGATTAGGAAAGAAAACATGGCGGGGGACAGTGGCGCAGTGGTTAGCACCGCAGCCTCACAGCTCCAGGGACCCGGGTTCAATTCTGGGTACTGCCTGTGCGGAGTTTGCAAGTTCTCCCTGTGTCTGCGTGGGTTTCCTCCGGGTGCTCCGGTTTCCTCCCACATGCCAAAGACTTGCAGGTTGATAGGTTAATTGGCCATTATAAATTGCCCCTAGTATAGGTAGGTGGTAGGGAAATATATAGGTGGGGATGTGGTAGGAATATGGGATTAGTGTAGGATTAGTATAAATGGGTGGTTGATGGTCGGCACAGACTCGGTGGGCCGAAGGGCCTGTTTCAGTGCTGTATCTCTAAACTAAACTAAACTAAACTTAATCAGCACGTCCCTAACAGTCAGCTGTAAAACATAGTGATTCCTTTTATTGGAGTTTTCACTGACATTTCTCAGATTTTTAAATGTGTCTGTTGATAATAATACAGGATAACTTGCATTAGAATTATACTTTATCCTGCACTTACATTATTACTTGCTTGGGGCTCTGTTACTGACAGATTATAGCCCTAGGAAATGCACCAAAATGTGCAACAGCCCGAGTCTGGGGCTGTTCTTAATGGACTGGTTAATAAGGATGTTTTAACCTTCGTGCGAAAAATGCACAGAGAAAATTAAACACTTGGGAGGGGAATTTTATGTGGGTTTGGAGGCGGGGAGAGCATAAAATCAGGTGGGATGGTGGTGGTGGGGTGGGGTTCCACCGCTATCCCACCTCCACCAAAATTTAGTCAGGGGTCGGAAGACTTGTTAACAGCCTTCCCACCCCGCTGCCAAATGAGGCCCTTAACTGGGCAATTAACCCCCAATTAAGGGCCTCAACCCACCGCCACAATTAGCCATGTGGCGAGTGGCTCTGTTGCCGCATGGGAAGCAAGCCACGAAAATCCATGCAGGCTGCTTCCCGACTCCAGGGTGGTGGGGGAGGTTGAGGGGTCCCTCGATAAAAGGCACTTAGTGCCTGTTTGAGGGACCTGGCATCGGGAAGTGGGAGGGAGCCCCTGAGAGCCACTCCCCTGCCCTTGCTGCCGACCCCCCCCTACACACCCTCCCCCGCAACCCTCACCCCGCCCCTCCCACCCCAACCTACCTGTGGCCTGAGTCCAGCACCGCTCCTGAGCTTCCGGTAGGTGCTCCTCCGGCAGCATCTACCGCCTCCGCAGTGGCATTGCCGCTGCCAGCCTCTGATTGGCCGTCATCTCTCCAAGGGTGGGACTTCCAGTGACAGGATCACGTGGAAAGCCCACCGCAGTCCACTTAAGTGCCTGATTGGCACTAGATTTGGTGGGCCTTCCACAGAAGAGGTGATGCGGGGATCTTGGCATCGCCTTTTCCGGATGTCGTCATTCCCACCCAACAGAATAAAATCCTTGCCTTGGAGATAATTTAGAAGGAACAAATTCCAGTTGAAAGAAATAATGACTTGCTTTTATTTAGCAGCAGCAATATCTCAAAGTGCTTGTCATGCTAGGCCCCGAACTGCCAAGAATGAGGCACATTAATTTTGTCATGAACATTGATTTTAAACTGTTACTGAAGTGAAGAAAGGACTTGTTAAACAGATCAGCCATGGCTGGAAAAGACATTTGCATATTAACAGACAGTATTTGGAAGGACAAAGCAGCCATCTTCTGACAGATTCAACCCACAATAGGCTTTTGATCACGGACGTTGAAGGTGGGGGAGCTCGCATTCCAGGCTGACTGCAAAGATGGCCGAATACACAAACGGACATGGTCAAACCAGCTAGTCACAGGACTAACCTGCTGGGCTATCCCCAGTGAAAACACGGCCAATATGGAGGAGCATAATTCAGGGCTGGGTACAAAATTGTTAAAACTAGCTCAAATAATTCCAAAATTCAATGAGGAGGATGTAGAAGTTTTTTGTGTCCTTTGAGAAACTGGCAAGGCAGCTAAAATGGCCAGCTGAGACCTGGCCTCTTTTACTACAAAACAAGCTAACTGGAAAAGCCCATGAGGTTTATTCCCTGTTGCCAGATGAGAGTTCATCAAATTATGAACTGACCAAAAATGCTATCCTCGGGGCATATGAATTAGTATCTGAAGCCTCTCGCCAAATGTTTACAACCATGAAGAAGCAAGCTAATCAAACTTATCTGGAGTTTGAAAGAAGTGAGCAACTGGCTTTTGACCAGTGGCTGAGGGTTCTTAAAGTACAGATCAACTATGAGAATCTCAGAGAAGTAATTCTGTTGCAGGAATTTAAACACTCTCTCCCACTCTCCATAAAGACCCATGTAAAGAGCCTGATAAGCGGCCATCCTGGCCGATGAGTTTGCTTTAATTCATAAGTCAGTTTCCCGGGGGGAACCTTTCCTAGTCATTCCCACAAATCTGAAAGGGACAAAGGATGGAAAAGTGATAGGAGCCCAAGCAGTCCTGGGAGAGAAAGGAAAGCAGAAAACACAGGGGACCCTCCTCTAGCCAAAAGGGAAGGTGCTGTGAGCAAGAGTGAGACCCGGAGACCTGTGTGCTTCCATTATAATAAAGCAGGGCATTTAAGAGCTGACTGCTGGAAACTAAAAGGAAAACCTGTAGGATTAATCAGGGCACATCCGCTCAGTGAAAAAGAACCTGATGGAAAGCACAGAAGAACAAGCTGTGGCTTTAACTGCAGTAAGAGTGAGACCCAGGAAGTCTACCACTGCAAGTGCAGCAAAATTTAATAGGGTTCCTGAGGGTTTTGTGTCTGAAGGGAGAATAACCTCATACCTCTCAGGGACACAGGGGCCACTAGATTCCTTTTACTGGGAAAAGGCCTGACCTTTCTCCCAGAGAGTGCAGTGAACACCAAAAATGGTGCTGAATGGTATCGGAGGGTAGTGTATGCCTGTACCTGTGCGCCGGATGCACCTGGAGTGCGATCTAGTTTTGGGACTGGTGACCGTAGGTATTGTCCCTAGTTTGCCTGTGGACGGGGTTGACCTGCTCCTAGGTAATGATCTGGCGGGGTTGAAGGTGGTAGCCCCCCAGTAGTGAAAGAAAGACTGCAGGAGGTCAGACAGACAGGGCAGTGGAGGGAGACAGACCCCTGCAGTTTCCCTGAATGTGTAGTGGATCAGGCCATGATCAAACCAGTTCCCCCTGAGGAGACTGAATTAACACTGCAGGCAGATGACCAGGTCTGTCTATCTGAGTCTTTCTTTGGAAAGTTAGGAGACCCAGGGAATGAATTAAATGGATTTTCCCTAACTGAGGCTCAGCGAGCCAACCCAGTATTGCAAGAGTTAGAACAGGCTGCCCAGTCTGAAAGTGAAGCAGGGGGAGTCCCTGACTGCTACTATTTAAAGAATGAGGTACTGATGAGGACATGGAGTTCTCCTCACAGACCTGAGAGCAAGGAGTGGACAGTGGTTCACCAGTTAGTGGTGCCACAGAGGTACTGGAGAGAAATATTAAGAAGGGCTCACAAGACTACAGTGGCTGTACATGCCGGTATATGAAAGACCAAAGCCCGCATAAGACAGCAGTTTGACTGGCCAAAACTCCACAAAGATGTGATGGAGTACTGCAGGAGTTGCCACATGTGCCAGGTTGAGGGGAAACCCCAACCTACAGTGAAACCTGCACCCCTGTACTGGTGTTAGGAGGACCCTCCAGCAGAGGGTAGGTGAAAAGTAAGGGACCCCCGCCGAGAACAAAAGGGGACAGGCAGGCACAAGGCTGGCAAAAGTTTAGAAAGAGAAGGGGAAAAAGCGACCAAGAGGGCAGGTTAAAGGAAGTCTGGCAGGAATCCCAGATGAAAACCCCTACTGTCCGGTCAGCCAACCCCAGAAAATGTGAAAAATTAGACCCCACATCCTCCTAGGTAAATGTAGACACTATAAGCACCCCACCAGAGTTGGTAACAGCATTTACAGGAACCTGCAGAGACAAAGAAAGACCTCTAGGAGGACACAGAAACCGTGAGGGTGATGCCTCACCTAGTCGAAATGCCACAGGGGAGTGCAGTGGAGTCTGCACAAATACCTGCAGGCAGGAGCGTGCTCTGAGACACAGGGGAGATGAGCAAAAATTCCTCCCCCACAGTCAGAAAAAAAGAGAACCACCCATCCCCTGAAGGCAAAAGCCTTTGCATGACTCAACAAAGCACTGAAAGAGAGTTCAGGATAGACCCGCCCACTACTGATTCTTTTTAAAAAAATAATTACCTCAGCAGGAACAAAGAGCCTAGGCAGCCATGGAAATGGACAAACGGAAGAGAAACTTCCCAAAACAAAACATGTTTATTGGGATGCCAAAAAGGGGGCTGTTAAAGCAGCACTGGCACAAAGAGAAGACAAGCTGTAATAAGTTTTAGAATTTATGAAGTAATGAGAGAAATGCATGTTTTTTTCTGTGTCTTACATTTTTCACTCGCTCCTTTTAATGAAATGCGCTTTTCTCAAATCGCACTTCATTCCGCTGGGTGTGGAGGTGTCATGCTTGGCCCCCACCTGTCAAGAATGAGGCACATTAATTTTGTCATGAACATTGATTTAAAACTGTTACAGGAGTGAAGAAAGGACTTGTTAAACAGATCAGCCATGGCTGGAAAATACATTTGCATATTAACAGACAGTGTTTGGAAGGACAAAGCAGCCATTCCCTGACACATTCAACCCACAATGGACTTCTGATCACCAGACGTTAAAGGTAAGGGAGCTCGCATTCCAGGCTAACTGCTAAGATGGCCGAATACACAAACGGACATGGTCAAACCAGCTAGTCACAGGACTAACCTGCTGGGCAACCTGAGTTTTTTGAATTTGTACAAACAGTTTGGGCAAAAAAGCAGAATGCTCCTGGACTAAGATCATCTCTCCTGGCTGGCTCGCACAGACTTTCCTGTCTGCCTGCTCCCATCTCTTTCTCACAAGCTTCTGAATCCAATAAAGACACATGAACTCCAAGAAAGAAAAGTCTCCTACAGCGAACAAGATTCAAGAAGAATACTGGGTCCCAACGAAAAGCAAGATATTGCCTCAAACTTTTCCACTTTATTTTTCATCTGCTCTTTTCTGTTTCTATTTGCATGTGTGTATCGCGTATACATGCTAGCGTGGGCGTGTTGTGTATGTAGGCTTTAACCGAATTCGAGTTTAATAAATTTCAACTTTTCTTCTTTAAACCTAAGAATGCCTGTTTGTGCTGGTTTATTTGCCTTGTAATTGGAAAGCGGTGAGCAAGGATTCACCAAGGGGGAGTTAAAAACGGTGTATTTAAAAATTAAACCCTGTTACAGTCAAACCAGGTGAAGGCTGAGAGGGACCCCTCGACACCTTTCTCACCTATACGTAACAGTGCTTCACATAAATTGAACTTGAAGTGACCTAACTTGTTAATGTGTTTACATGGCAACCCTTTTGTATATGGCAACACCCCATGAACACCAATAATTTGAATTGTTCATCTGTTTTTGTTGGTGTTGGTTAAGAAAGAAGGATTGACCAGAACACCATTTTCTTCCTATACTACAGTGGGATCTTTAATTCTTACGTGGCCATTAGAACAGGTTGCAGAGTCATGATTTGATCTATCACCTGAAGGGCAGAAGGCCCATTAATAGAGCCTCCCCTAATACCGCACTGGAGTGTCATCCTAGTTTGTACATTCAGGATACTTCAATTAATATTTTGCCTGACCTTGAGATCATTATTTTCTTCACACCTATCCTCAGTGTCATGGTCCTGCAGATGTTGACACACAACAGCAAGCCTTCATCATGAGAGAAAGAAAATCAAATATTAAAATACAATATCGTTTAAACTGACATCCGGAGATGACAATTAATAATCTTGGTGAAGCAGAGATATCATCACATGCATGGGGAAGATCTCATCTGTTTTCTAATTATATGGAAATAATAAAAGGCCCAGAGTTTGTTGCAGCAGGGCATCTCATGGCATTCCCTATTAATTAGAGTTTTTCCCTCATCTTTCAGCTCAAATTTTTGCCCTGCAAGTTGCTGGAAGTGTTAGCTGATAACGCCGTGGCGAAGGCAAAGGGGCATCTGGAAGCTTAGTGAACAATGATACCAACAGTCTATGAGATTTAAGGATTAATAAAAGCAGAGGAATGACAGAGAAGGAAATCGGTGAATTAGAGTCAAATTAGTTCATAAAAAAGAGAGGGAAAGAAAGATGAAATTGAGAGAGAGAAAAATGTAAGTTTTTAAAAAATTTAATTGTTAGAGAATTTTAAAATCTAATACCTCTACGAGTGAGATTCCACTGTTTAAATTGTTCTCTTTCTGGGCTGCAGAGATTAAGTGGCAATGCAGGAACATAAATCTCATCATTAATAAAAAGGTTATTACATTGTTAAGTACCAGCTATAACTTTCTGTATTGAGTTTCATTGGTAATTAAAGCGCAAATACAGCAATATCTTGAAACTCACGGGGAGGTTGATAGTAAGCTGCCATTTTTGAAAGGATAACGATGGTCCAGCAACATTTGGGATCTTTTTCTCGCTACAAGTTGCTAGGCGATTTACACAGTAATAAAAGGTAATGCAGAATTAAATTTGCTGTTTTTTTGGCAGCAAAACCTGGGCCAGTGTGTTTTACAATCTTACTACAACTCGCAAGCAGAAGAACTATTGCTTCCACAGTTTACTACCCATTTTCTGACCTAACCTCACTTGCATTGTTCTCTTATTTCACATATCAGAATAAAAATCCCAGTATATACATTTTCGTGAGCTATCCTTTTTGTACTAGTTTTACTAACCTGCTAGGCTAATAATATAGGATGAGAAAAGAAGGAATAAGTCCGTACCATATGCGGCATTCTATACTGTCCCCATGGTCCTGCAGACTGGCAGTTGCTTCATCTCTCCCTGCGACGAATGAGGGAAAGTGGAATGGAAAAAAAAATCACAAGAGAACTTAGGGATACAATGTAACATGATCAGATTGCTCAGAGCTAATCATAATTTTAAAATGTTTTGTATTCATTTAGAAAACAATCTTGATGGATTCCCCAGATTTTCCTGCCCTTTGTATTATTTTTAAATTCCTACTACTGCAGTGTCAAATTATAACAGCATACTCGATTTAGTATAATTTTAAGTCATGTTACTTAAAGAGAAACCTTTAAATGTAGCAGCATTTAGCTTTGTAAGTGAGCTTACAAACTCAATCTTGCAAACTGTCTGTCTATGGTCTGAATCTAACCGGTTGCTCAATGGCAAAATAATATAGCACTCACCAGTTAAAGAGAAACCTTTAAATTCTCATGCTCAAACTCAAAGATTATTTCAATGATGAATAAGTGGGTAAGGGGTGCTGACCTGAACTGAAGTGATCCATATATACCAAGAAGAACCCTAGTTTGATTCTTGCTCTGCACTATTGGCTAAACTCAGCAAGGATACAGGCACTTGTGCTACAATTGGCAGCAGTGCCACTGGGCTATGGAGTGGGACAATCATCAGGGCTGCTGCTTCTGATTATGATCCAGTGTTCTCTGTTGAAAATGTGCAAATCAGGTGAGGACAAGATTGGGGTTGATTGTGATGCATGGAGGAATAACCAACTGATGGTCACTGTACAACTCACACATGAGGAACGGCCACTTGGACAAGGTGTCAGAGTCCTGCTGCTACCTGAGAAACTCGAGGGGGAAAAGAGGGAACCTTGAGGGGAAAAAGATTGAACCTCGAGGGGTGGAACAGAACCTCGGGGGGGGGGAAGAAGACAGAACCTTGAGGGAGGAAAGGCAGAAACTCAAAGGGAAAAGACAGAACTCAAGGGGGAACTAAAACTCGACCCCGAAGGGAAAGATAAAAACCCGTGGGGAAAGATTAAAAATTGAGGGGCAAAGACAAAAATCTGCTTTTATATAGTGCCTTTCACGAAATAAAACATCCCAAAGTGCTTCGCAGGAGTGTTATGAAGCAAAATTTGACCTCAAGCCACATATGGTGATATTAGGGCAGATGGCCAAAAGCTTGGTCAAAGAGTTAAGTTTAAGGAGTGTCAAAGGAAGAAAGAGAGGTGGAGAGGTTTAGAGAGGGAATTCCAGAGCTTGGGCTTAGGCAGCTGAAGGCATGGCCAACAATTGTGGAGCAATTAAAAGAAGAGATGCTCAAGAGGTCAGAATTAGATGAGTGCAGATATCTCAGAGGGTTCTGGGGCTGGAGGAGATTAGAGATAGGGAGGGGTGAGGCCATGGAGCGATCTGAAAACAAGGATGAGAATTTTGAAGTCGAAGCATTGCTTGTCTGGGAGCCAATGTAGGCCAGCGAGCACAGGGGGTGAAGGGTGAATAGATCTTGCTGTGAGTAAGGATACAGGCTGCAGAGTTTTGGATGATCTCAAGTTACAGAGGGCAGAATGTGGGAGGCCAGGATTGAGTTGGAATAGTCAAGTCTAGCGGTAATTAAAAACTTGAGGGGAAAGATGAAAACTTGAGGGGGAGAGGCAGAAATGAGGAGGAAATTTTGTTTGCATGAGAAGCTTCAAGTTTTAAGACCCACATTGCAGCAAACCTGCAACGTTGAAGAAAGAAAATGAGGTAAATGAAGAAGGGGAGCTTAAGTAATGCAAAGCTTTCATATGAAAGGCCTATATATTATAGGAAGAAGGGGCAGGTTGAGGGAGCTAAGGAATTACAGTTTTCAGATCTTGTGTAAGAATGAACGGAAACAGTATGATGAGTCTTCATTTCAACACAGTGAAATGGTAATTTCCCACATCAGCCACCCTTGTAATAATTCCATGTCAGTTATAGTGGACTCATGCTGACTAGGAAATGAATTAGGATGCCCAAATCAGTCTCGCTCAGACCATCATACTCAACAGGGAGGACACTGTTGAATTTTAGAGTTTCAGTAATTAAATTTCTTACCAGCCAAAGCATAACATTTCTGTGTTTCTTTATCTTCTGTCAGTTGAGTCATGTCGCTGTAGGCACGAATCATCCGCCAACAGAACTCTTTACTTTTACCATACTGTAAGTCATAAGAGAGTCAATAGAAGTGCCATACGACAAGGTAATGGCTTGGTGAGATAAGAACAGAAAATGCTGGAACCGGTCAGCAGGTTATGCAGCATCTGTGGGGAGAGAAAGGTCACAAACCTGAAATGTTCACTCTGTTTCTCTCCCCACAGATGCTGCCAAACCCACTGAGTGTTACCAGCATTTTCTGTTTCTATTTGAGATTTCCAGCATCTACAGTATTTTGTTTTTGTATTAATTGCTTGGTTAGGTACACTTTACCGACATATTAAAAAAATTGCAGTGTAAAGAAAGAACAAGGACTTACATTTATATTGCGCCATTCACAGTTTCACCTTTTCAACCTCTTTTTAACCAATGAAATACTTCCTGAAGTGTAGTCAGTGTTGTAATGTAGGAAACACAGTATCCAATGTGCCACAGCAAGACTCCACAAACACCAATTTGACAAAGACCAGTAATATGTTTTTTTTTAGTTATGTTGATTGAGGGATAAAAATTGGCCAGGACATAGAGGAGAACTCACTCTTGTTTTGAAATAGTGCTGTGATCTTTTACGTCCACTTGAGAGGACAGATAGGGCTTCAGTTTAACATCTCATCTGAAAGATGGCCTCTCCGACAGTGCTGCACTCCTTCAGTACTGCAATGGAGTGTGAGCCTAATTTTGTGTTTTATATCAGGTTATGCATATTGTGCATAATAATGAATAATGCTGTGTCCCTTTAGGACCACACTGTCTATTTGCTATAATAGGGACATTCTTAAGTCACCTAGAGAATAATCCTTGAATGCAACCCAAGATCAATTAGAGTGTGATTATTTCTCTGGATATTGGCAGCTGGTGTAAAACTCTGGTCACGGCCCAAGTTCAGAAAAACTGCAGTAAATGGCTGCCTTCCTTTCTCTTCAACATTATTTGTATTGGCAACAAAATGTGACATCTGAAGTGTGACAGATTTAAACATTTTGTAGCTGTCGATATAGCGGCTGAGAAATTTCTATAAACTATGAACTGTAAATTATTTCTCAATAAGACTGCAGCAATGACATTGCGACTGTTAATCTTTCAGTTTGAAAGCTACTTATATATCAATCACATACAGTACACTGACAATTAGGGCTGGATTTTCCCCAGTTCGCAGGCACCCCGATATCAGGACCATTTCTGGGTCCCAACCCCACTGGAGGTCGGATTGCGCCACACATCAGCATTTTGCAGGAGGCGACCAATTAGTGGGTCACCTCCGTGATATCCATCAAATTACAGATGGCGAGCGCGATAAGGAGGCAGGAGCTGGAAGTAGTGGGCCCCATTTAAAGCGCGCCCATCAGCCTTCAAAATGGATACAGTCAGAGTGTGTCAGGCCTGAGGGAACAGGCTTTCAGGTTAATAAGATGGCAGTCTGTCGTGGCAGGGCAGCCTCAAGGTGATGCTAGTTGGGGTCTGAGCCAGGAGGAACATTTTGTTTCTGGAGAGCGGCAGGAAGAGACCTGCCAGGCAAACAAAGGAGGCATGGCTGGAGGTCGCCAGAGAGGTCAGCAGCCACAACGTTGTTAGCAGAACTTGGGTCCAGAAAGTGCTTCATTAACCTTTTGCAGTTTGGTAGGTGATTAAGATGCAAAGCCAAGCTGTCAGCCACGACTGTCTGAGCAGGAGGGCCTCAAAGCAAGCATGCACAGGTTCACCGAGGAGATGTGTTCCCAGTGCCAAATCTCACTGGAGGGAAGGGATGAAAGCTATGCATGCTTGGGAGGATGATAATGTAAGCCTTGGGCCAGTGCAATGATGGGATCATCACTTCTGATTGTAGATCATGATGGGCAAATGGTGAGGTTAACTGTAGCTGAATTCTTCATCCTTACATTGTAGGAGAAAAGATAACACAACATCCGAGAGTCATTCAAGGGGTGGCGTGGCCAATCTAGCAATATTGGCTCGCATGGAAGAGGAGGCCTTTGACACTGGAAGGCCGTAGTGCAGGAAGTTGGCAATGGCAAGATTGGTGTTCAGCAGAGAGAGGGTGAAAGTTTATTGAACGATCCATGAATGTGCCTCGAAGCAGCTTCCAACTTTGTGTAGTCA
The DNA here is from genome assembly GCF_036365525.1 of Heterodontus francisci. Lineage (NCBI taxonomy): Eukaryota > Metazoa > Chordata > Chondrichthyes > Heterodontiformes > Heterodontidae > Heterodontus > Heterodontus francisci. The sequence continues at coordinate 18,601,213 of NC_090410.1, read as the reverse complement.
TTTCCAGTAGGTGCCACTTGATGTGCTGACAGATATATGATGATGCATCTGCTGAGACAAAGGAGCGTATGTAACTGATGTAACTGTCTTGCACAGGTCCGATTCTGGATGATCAGCAGCATCTGAGTGAGGGGGCCATGGCTACCTCAGAGGAAGACTTGCACTTGGAGGAACCACCATCACAGGACTCAAGCACACCCTCCATCAGTGAAGATACATGCACTTCGATGGGACCTCAAGCGACTTTTAAACAGGTGGCACAAGGTGAGCATCATGGCACATGTGAACAGGAGCAGGTGATGGAGGCAGAGGCTGCTGTGGGCAGTCCCCATTGGAGGACAGAGGACAGTTCCAGCATGCTTACCCGGCCGGAGATGCTGAGCCTCAGAGACCATATACAAAATGGGTGCTTGTGGAGCAGCAATGGGAGAGTTTCCTGAGTGTGGCACCTTGTGCAAAAAATGGAGATGCCCATTCTTGACATAAGCACCACAATGTCTCAAATGTATGAGCGCATGAACTCCTCCATTGAAAGAGTAGCCACCCTCATGGAGAGGGTGCATATGCAGCAGTTCAGCAAATGGATGCAGGAGCAGCTAACAGGCATGAACAGATGGTCTGATGCATTCTATAGCATTGACCGGTCTGTTGCAGTGATGGCGCATGAATGCACGCACGCCCAATCAGGTGTTCTCATGCATCTGCTAAGGGCAGATGTGCAGCCGTACCATAAAAGACCTGAGGCAGAAAGGGATGATGTAGATGGTGCTACATTTTCTGAAACCGATCCATCCACACCTCTGACTGAGACATGTGATAAGCTTCATGCCTCCATGACTGAGGCTGTCCCTGCACAAATGCAGCAAGCACCTCAGCCCCGAGGAAGTGCACCATGGGAATCTCAGCTGCCAGGACAGCCTCTCGAGTAGCCTGCCTCCACATTTCCTCCAGTCACAGGGGGAGCACCACATAGGAGCTCTTGCAAGAGGACAGTGAAGCAGCGGCAGCATCACATTGGGTTTCACCTGGGTGTAGATTATAAACCTTTTGTTCAATGCATTCACTTTAATGTGAGTAAAATGGCTGTGGTCAAAAACTAACATTTGTCATGTTGTTTGTTCTGAGAAACTGCGACTTTGTCACTATGGCCTTCCTGTGAGAGGTCTAAGAGAGCCATGTGCGTTTGCAGAAGACACGCTGCATCGAGTGCTAAATCCCAGGAGAAGTGGATCTGTCTTTGTACTCTGGATAGGGGCCGCAATGGATAAACTGCCAGTCCGGATTAGATTTTTCCATTGGAAGGTCTGTTGTGCTCAGACGTGTTCCTGAATCAGGGAATTCCGGGCTTCCCTGCCACCCTGATCAACGTGCAGCTGCATGAGTCCAATCTCTGATTGGCCCTGACACGCCTCCGGCTGGTCCTCATCCTCTGATGAGGCAGCACAGTCTTCCCCATGGATCTCCTTCAGGTCTACTCTTCTCTGAATGGCCATGTTGTGCAGGGCACAGCAGAACGCAGCAATGTGAGAAACTCTTGTAGGGGCATACTGGGGGAACCCCCCCCCCCCCCCCCGCCTCCAGTGGGTTAAGGCATCAGAACAGCATCTTCAGGAGATTGATGGCCTCCTTAATGGTGACCCTTGTGCTGAGATGGCAGCGGTTGAATCGCTCCTGTGCATTAGTCTGGGGGGTCGCAATGGGGTCATCAGCCGTCTCTTTATCAGGTACTCTTTGTTTGCCGGGAGTCATCCACGGAGTCTGCGTGGTGGAAAGAACAACTGCAGCACCTGCCTCAGAATGAAAGGATCCTGACAGCTGCCAGGAAATCTTGCACACACCTGATGGAACCGCTGCATGTTTAATGAGTGGAACCCCTTCCTGTTGAAGGATGCTGCAGCCTGAGACAATGGGGCTTTGATGGCCATATGTGCAGTTGATCGCACCCTGCTCCTGAGGGAATACCACCATTGAGGCAAATGCCACAGCTCTCTGTGCCTGACGAGCTGCAACTGTGTTGAAGGATGTTAGTGTCTACAAGGTTCTGTTAATGGATGTTAAATACCTAGTAGTTGAAGGTAATAGGGTGAACAGGTGTTGCGTGATTAGTTAATTGTACTCAGATGTATATATAAAGTGACAGCCAGCAGTGTCTTGGTGTTGTTAGGAGTGGAGAAGCAAGCAATAAACAGTCTGCACTAAAGCATCCTAGTCTCAGTATCTTCTTCACAGTCATGGAAGTTTCTCTAACATTTGTAGCAGAGATTGGCTGCCTAAAAGTGAAGATTGGAGACTAAGACTTGTTTTTAGACAAGAGATTTGACTTAGAGTTAATTTTTTCTTGGAAGACTGCAATTGGAGTTTTTTTTTGAAGTAAGATGACTAAAATCGGGTGGAAGGTGTCAGGATATGATTTTCCACCGCTGTTTTGTGAAGCCAAATCTTACGATCAATGGAGGAATGAAGTTGATCAATGGACACGGGGTTACATCTTTACCAAAAAGGAAGCAAGGAATAGCCTTTTGCAAATAGCTTTTGCTTCCCACCAGAAGCAAGATCAGGGGCAAAGTGTTCTCAGAGCTAGAGGCTCATCATTTGGACATAAAGGTTTAGACAATCTCAAAACATTAATATGAAAAATGACTTATTGAGTGCCTATGAGGCATGGTTGGACTTTGATAAAGTTAGAAAAATGGATGGTTCTTCCATAGAAGAATATATTATGTCGTTTAACTGACTATATGCAAGGTTGTAGTGATTCTACTTGGAAATTCCTAAATCAGTACTTGCCTTCGAATTGTTGGAATGTGCTAGGAAAGCGAACATGGATAGGCTCTTGATATTAACTGGAGCTAGATTCAAAGAAAGAAATATGCTTTTTGATCAGATGTCTGAAGCCCTGAAAATTTTTTTAAGCAAAACATTCCTCTCCGGCCGCTTTCATGACACAAATGGGCTCTTCAGCGGTGACGCTGAAGATGGAGGATACAATGCTAGCAGCATTCTGAGGCCATTCAAATATGGGGCCCAAACATCAGTATGAAAGGAGAGTCACAAACAAAATGAATGAGGATAGAGACCCTTTTGGCAGCTATAACAGACAGCAGGAATTGGGCAATTATGGCAGAAGGATGAACCCCAGGGACAACCAAGGGGTTCTCAACAGGTGTTTCTGATGTGACTCAAAGTATCATTATGCGTTGCATTGTCCAAAAAGGAATAACAGGGTTTTTGAGATGACACACGATGTGGAAGGTGAGGATGACGCTACTGATGAATCAGAAGGAATTGTACTGGTCACTCGAAGCTTCAGTCCGGGAATAAGCATCCTAGTCGCAGATTCAATTGTGCAGTACGAGACTGTAGGTGTATGTCCACGGTATGTGGAGTGGACTGGTTAAAGTGTTACATGGATTCTTTAAGTAAGGAAGACCAAAGTAAGATCAAAGAATATGGCAGTTCTACCTGTTTCAGGTTTGGGGATGACAACACGTTTAAATCACTAAAAAGCGTGGTAATTCCATGTAAAATAGCAGGGGTAGACCAGTTTATGAGTACGGATGTAATATCCAGTGAAATACCTTTTGCTGTTAAGTAAACTGTCTATGAAAAAGGCTCAGATGAAAAATGGATATGGAACATGATGAGGTGATTGTCTTTGGGGAAATCTGTAGCTTTGCAGTTTACACAGTTGAAACATTATTGTATTCCTTTAGCAAGACCTAACATCTCTAAGCAGGATGTTAAAGAGTATTAATGGCATCCAGGGGTAGGGCTTTAAAGGAGAAAAGGCAAATTATTTCAAAATTACATCGACAATTTGCACATCCATCTTGTCATAGGTTAAAGATTCTGTTAAAAGATGCAGGGGTAATAGATGGTGACTAAACTTATTGAGGCTATCAGTTAAAAATGTGATATCTGTAAAAAATACAGGAGGATGCCATCTCGACCCGTAACGAGTCTCCCATTAGCAAGGGACTTTAATGAAACCATGGACCTGAAGGTATGGGAGAAAGACAAACATTTTTTTGCTACAATTTATAGACATAGCGACTAGATTCAGTCTGTCAATGGTAGTTTATAGTAAAGACAAAAAATTAATAGTGGACAAGATAATGGAAAGACGGATAGGAACAGGACTGGGAGCACTGGCTAGGTTTCTAACTCTCCATGGAGGAGAATTCACCAATGATGAGTTCAGGAGTACGTGTGAAAATATGAATATTGTAGCAATGCACACGGCAGCAGAAAATCATTTTAGTAATGGGATTTGTGAGAGAAATCATGCCGTAATTGATGAAATGCTCCGAAAAATTTTAGCTGACCCGACCAAATTGTAAATTGACAACTGCTCTGGTGTGGGCAGTAAATGCAAAAAACACTCTTTAAATGGTTGTGGACTACAGCCCCTATCAATTAGCTTACGGCAGGAATCCAGAAATACCTTTGGTGATGTGGGATCATCCCCTGGCTTTAGAGGGGACTATAATTCATTCAATTTTTGCAGAACATTTGAATGCCATGCATGCAGGGAGAAGAGCATTTATTAAGGTGGAGGTTTCACAAAAAATCAGGAGAGCTTTGAGGTATCGGATCAGGCCATCAGAAAAGAATTTTAATACCGGGGATATGGTGTATTACAAGAGAGAAGGGCAGAAAGAATGGAGAGGCCCAGGAAAAGTTATAGGTACAGATGGCAAAACGTTAATTTTGCAACATGGCAACCAAACCTTTAGAGTACATTCCTCGTGGCTTATTGGCACTGATTAAACGTTGACAGAAACTGAACAAATGATGGTTGCTGATGATGCACCATGTAAATCGCATACACATGTCGGACCTATGCGAGCAACAGATTGTGGCAGATAATGGACTGACTGAGAGTGGACCAAGTGATAGTGAAGATCAAGTTAAGGCCATTTATCCCAAAGGTCAACTACCGAAAGTTGGGACTAGTGACGTATATGCTGGAAGGGGCTAGTGAATGGAGGGAAGCCACCATTATAGGAAGGGCAAGAAAGGCCATAGGGAAATACAAACATTGGCTGAATGTGCAAGACATGGGTCAGGATATCAGACCTATAGATTGGCAGAAGGAAGTAAAAATGTGGAAGGCCAGAAAACGTACTGTAAGTTCAGACCGTGAGCCTGAAGATGATCACAGTCCAAGGAAATCTGGTCGTAGGAGGAACAGGTTGAGTAGTAGCAGTCCAGAAAGGGATAGGAAATCTAGTGCGAGACATGGTTTCACAAGAGCAAGGACCAGAGAGCAGGAGAGGAGCGCCACAAGAAGTAGAAGCTCTAGTGGCTACTAACAAGTTAGATGCCAAGTTGGTAAAGGATGCAAAACAAAGAGCTTGACAGTTGGAGAGAGTTTGGAGTATACAGGGAAGTGCCAGAGAGGACAACCAGCATTGTCCCATAGATGGATCTGTATAGAGAAAGTACTTCCCGATGGTACGTATAAAGCTAAGGCCAGACCTGTGGCTCGGGGATTTGAGGAAAGACTAGGTGACCAAGAAGTTACAGTAGACTCCCCAACAGCAGGAAAAGCAAGTTTGAGGATTTTCCTAGCCCTTTTAGCGACATACTATTGGGAATGCAAGTCCATTGAAATCAAAGCAGCATTTTTGCAAGGGGAGAAATTTGAAAAGGAAGTATTTTTAAAGCCACCAAAAGAAACTGGAGATATAGAGTGGAAATTATGGAAGCTGAACAAGTGTGTTTATAGGCTAAATGATGTATCCAGGGTGTGGTAATTTTCAGTTAGGTCTGTCCTACTAAAAGCTGATCCGGCAATGTTTTTATTGGTACTATGAAGAAAAACTAGCAGGCATTTTCTTGATGTACTTAGACGATTTTTCTGTTGGGAGATCTGCGAAATTTGAGGAATTTGTGGTAGATAAAGGTCTACAGGAATTTAAAATTGGAAATTGGGCTTCCGGAGCTTTAAAATATATAGGGTTGAATATTAGGCAGACGAAGTTGAGGGTAACCCTAAATCAACAGTCTTACCTAGAGAATGTTAATAGGATCCCAATAAATCGAGCCAGATCCTCTCAAAAGGAAGACTCTGCAACCAAGGAAGAAGCAGACCAGTTCGGAACTTAATCGGGCAATTAAACTGGTTGTGCACACAAACTAACTGGATGCTTGCTATGATGTATTAGAATTGAGCACCATGCTGAAACATCCTACTGTTAAGGAAGTGATGAAAGCAAATAAGACATTGAAGAAACTGAGTTTAGACAAATTACTTCTCAAGTTTCCAGCCTTGGGTGACCCAGAAGAAACGAAACTCGTCAACTTTAGTGACGCCTCACATGCTAATCTTCCCAATGGTTATTTGAGCGCAGCACGGTTCATTATATTTTTGGCGGGAAGAAATTATAAATGTTGTCAATTAACCTGGGAATCGAAGAAAATAAAGAGAATAGTTAAAAGCATCTTCGCTGTTGAGACACTTGCACCGAAAGAAGCTTTAGATGTGGGTTTGTATTTA